>NC_051231.1:320000-405000 GCF_015220715.1 Pygocentrus nattereri
TGAACTTGAACCCTGCCTGCAGCGTCCTTCACGAACCCAGGGGTAGCGCATGGCGTGCTACGTTGGTGCCTGGCAGAAGGATGCTGGAGGCAGCCCTCACGGTCTGTGGGACCGAAGGCAGCGTCCAGGATGTGCCGTCCCCACTCACTCACAGTTCTCTCCCCGCTGTCCTCACCGGGGTTCTTCCTCGATCATAGTTCCGGCCCTGCCTTCCGGTTCTCGCCGCCGTCATCAGGTCCCGGGGGGGCAGGTGCATGCCATAATGATGTATAGACATAAGTGACATGATTTTCTAAACTACAGCAAAAACACACCTACAGGAAACAAAGTCAGCTGACTGAACGATCTATCTGTTGTCAATCCAGCAACCATGTCTTTGCTCAAAATGCTAGTTAATGATACCCTGAAGAAAAGCCAGCTGCTTGCTAGACAGCATTTAGTCTGATTAGAGTAATTCTGAGAGATGTGGGAGAAACTTCAGCCAGACTTCTCAGATGTGTGTATGTCTTTACTTCCTCTCAGGTTCACAGCTTCCTCTAACTCTACTGTCTTGCAGTAACGACACTCTTTTCACTTCAGTCTGAATGCCCGGTAGTAGGATGTGTGGAAAAAGCCCCGACATTGCTGCCTTAAAGCTGTCATGAATATACACACACACACACACACACACACACACACATATATATATATATTTATATTACATTATTTTACTTTGCAAATTTTTTACTTGATTGTTTCAAATTTTAGTTTGCCTTATTTATACTTATATTTATATTGAAACTCAAGTCAATCCAGGCTTTATTGTCATGTCAGCTCTACTCCAGTACACAGTAAACGAAACAGTTCCAGGATCAACACACGAGCACAAGTCTGAGAAAACACAGTAAACACAGTGCAGACAACACAGTAAACGCAGCGCAGACAACACAGAAAACACAGCGCAGAAAACACAGTAAACACAGTGCAGACAACACAGTAAACGCAGCGCAGACAACACAGTAAACACAGCGCAGAAAACACAGTAAACACAGCGCAGAAAACACAGTAAACACAGTGCAGACAACACAGTAAACACAGTGCAGACAACACAGAAAACACAGCGCAGAAAACACAGTAAACACAGTACAGACAACACAGTAAACACAGCGCAGACAATACAGTAAACGCAGCGCAGACAACACAGTAAAAGCAGCGCAGACAACACAGTAAACGCAGCGCAGACAATACAGTAAACACAGTGCAGACAACACAGTAAACACAGCGCAGAAAACACAGTAAACACAGCGCAGACAACACAGTAAACACAGCGCAGACAATACAGTAAACGCAGCGCAGACAACACAGTAAAAGCAGCGCACACAACACAGTAAACGCAGCGCAGACAATACAGTAAACACAGCGCAGACAATACAGTAAACACAGCGCAGACAATACAGTAAACACAGCGCAGACAATACAGTAAACACAGCGCAGACAACACAGTAAACACAGCGCACACAACACAGTAAACGCAGTGCAGACAAGACAGTAAACACAGCGCACACAACACAGTAAAAGCAGCGCAGACAACACAGTAAACACAGCGCAGACAATACAGTAAACACAGTGCAGACAACACAGTAAACACAGTGCAGACAACACAGGAAACACAGGGCAGAAAACACAGTAAACACAGTGCAGACAACACAGTAAACACAGCGCAGACAATACAGTAAACGCAGCGCAGACAACACAGTAAAAGCAGCGCAGACAACACAGTAAACACAGCGCAGACAATACAGTAAACACAGTGCAGACAACACAGTAAACACAGTGCAGAAAACACAGTAAACACAGTGCAGACAACACAGTAAACACAGCGCAGACAATACAGTAAACGCAGTGCAGACAACACAGTAAACACAGCGCAGACAATACAGTAAACACAGCGCACACAACACAGTAAAAGCAGCGCAGACAACACAGCGCAGACAATACAGTAAACACAGTGCAGACAACACAGTAAACACAGCGCACACAACACAGTAAAAGCAGCGCAGACAACACAGTAAACACAGCGCAGAAAACACAGTAAACACAGTGCAGACAACACAGTAAACACAGCGCAGACAATACAGTAAACACAGCGCACACAACACAGTAAAAGCAGCGCAGACAACACAGTAAACACAGCGCAGACAATACAGTAAACACAGTGCAGACAACACAGTAAACACAGTGCAGAAAACACAGTAAACACAGCGCAGAAAACACCGTAAACACAGCGCAGACAACACAGTAAACACAGCGCAGACAATACAGTAAACGCAGCGCAGACAACACAGTAAAAGCAGCGCAGACAATACAGTAAACACAGCGCAGAGAATACAGTAAACGCAGCGCAGACAACACAGTAAACACAGCGCACACAACACATTAAACACAGCGCAGACAATACAGTAAACGCAGCGCAGACAATACAGTAAAAGCAGCGCAGACAACACAGTAAACACAGTGCAGACAATACAGTAAACACAGTGCAGAAAACACAGTAAACACAGCGCACACAACACAGTAAACACAGCGCACACAACACAGTAAACACAGCGCAGACAATACAGTAAACACAGTGCAGAAAACACAGTAAACACAGCGCAGAAAACACAGTAAACACAGCGCAGACAACACAGTAAACGCAGCGCAGACAACACAGTAAAAGCAGCGCACACAACACAGTAAACGCAGCGCAGACAATACAGTAAACACAGCGCAGACAATACAGTAAACACAGCGCAGACAATACAGTAAACACAGCGCAGACAACACAGTAAACACAGCGCACACAACACAGTAAACGCAGTGCAGACAAGACAGTAAACACAGCGCACACAACACAGTAAAAGCAGCGCAGACAACACAGTAAACACAGCGCAGACAATACAGTAAACACAGTGCAGACAACACAGTAAACACAGTGCAGACAACACAGAAAACACAGTGCAGAAAACACAGTAAACACAGTGCAGGCAACACAGTAAACACAGCGCAGACAACACAGTAAAAGCAGCGCAGACAACACAGTAAACGCAGCGCAGACAATACAGTAAACACAGTGCAGACAACACAGTAAACACAGTGCAGAAAACACAGTAAACACAGTGCAGACAACACAGTAAACACAGCGCAGACAATACAGTAAACACAGCGCACACAACACAGTAAAAGCAGCGCAGACAACACAGTAAACACAGCGCAGACAATACAGTAAACACAGTGCAGACAACACAGTAAACACAGTGCAGAAAACACAGTAAACACAGCGCAGAAAACACCGTAAACACAGCGCAGACAACACAGTAAACACAGCGCAGACAATACAGTAAACGCAGCGCAGACAACACAGTAAAAGCAGCGCAGACAATACAGTAAACACAGCGCAGACAATACAGTAAACGCAGCGCAGACAACACAGTAAACACAGCGCACACAACACATTAAACACAGCGCAGACAATACAGTAAACGCAGCGCAGACAATACAGTAAAAGCAGCGCAGACAACACAGTAAACACAGTGCAGACAATACAGTAAACACAGCGCAGACAACACAGTAAACACAGCGCACACAACACAGTAAACACAGCGCACACAACACAGTAAACACAGCGCAGACAATACAGTAAACGCAGCGCAGACAATACAGTAAAAGCAGCGCAGACAACACAGTAAACACAGTGCAGACAATACAGTAAACACAGCGCAGACAACACAGTAAACACAGCGCAGACAACACAGTAAACACAGCGCAGACAACACAGTAAACACAGTGCAGACAATACAGTAAACGCAGCGCACACAACACAGTAAACACAGCGCAGACAACACAGTAAACACAGCGCAGACAACACAGTAAACACAGCGCAGACAACACAGTAAACACAGCGCAGACAACACAGTAAACACAGTGCAGACAAAACTTCTGAAGAGGAATAACAGTAAAATTCGTATGCAATTTTCTGTGATGTGCCATCAAACCTGTCACCAACCGAGGCTCAGAGAAAAAACTGTGATGTGATGCATTTAGTGTCTGTTCATCCATTTGTCCTCAGGCCAGCATTGGTGAGCGTGAGGACATGTCGGACAGAGACGATCATGGACACCGGTCAGAGAGCGAGAGCAGCAGCTATGGCACACTGAAGAAGAAAAAGAAGAAGCCCAAAGAGAAGAAAGAGAAGAAAGCCAAGTGGAGAAAAAAAGACGAGGATGATGATGATGATGATGATGATGATGGAAATATGAAGGTAATGCAGTTTTAGTCAGTCTAGCTCCACAGTACTGCCTTGGTGGCAACTTCAGAGCTCCTTTCGTTCTTCTTTTGAACTTCAGGAGCCCAAGTCTTCGAGCCAGCTGATGGAGGAGTGGGGTCTGGAGGACGTGCAGTACGCCTTCTCTGAAGACGATTACAAAACCATTACCAACTACAAGGCTTTCAGCCAGTTTCTCAGGTTGTCTATAAGCTCCTTCTTGTATTATGCTTCATTGTCTTTCATTACACACTGCTTTATCCTCAGATCTTCGCTGTGTTTTGACTGCTGGATCATACACATGGATGCGATGGCGTTTTAGGGCCACTATTAATGAAAATAAAAATAGTAGACTTTGAGAATAAAGTCGTAATATTTCGAGAAAAAAGTCGTTTTTTTTTTTTTTTTTTTTAGAAAAAAGTGGTAGAATTACGACAGTAATGCGGCGTTAATACCAGGAAAGGTCAATATTGTGGCCAAAGGTTTTGTAAGGGAAGCAGCACCTCCTGGTGTTAAATGAGGGGCACTGAGTTGGTGGAGCTTCACTTTCATATCGATTCACCCATAAAGGATGCTCAGCCCCCCCGTCTCTCCTGCTCATCAGCGCCAGCCTGGTATCAGTGTAAGACCCGGCTGAACCGGCTGAGCAGGAAACCGTGTTTATCTAGAATAAAGAGACGGACGGACTCGGAGGAAACCGTCTGTCTGCGGTGTTGAAGGAGAACCTCAGGCAGGGTCGTCTACACGGCTATCGGGGGCTTCATTCACCCCCACCCCCCCACCCCCCATTCAAAGAGGGCATGAAGTTTCACAGACAGTGAGGATGAAGATCAAAATGATCCACAAAGAGACTGGAGTGAGTGGAGCTCCGGCGCCAGGACAGCAACCGAGACCCCAACACGGTATGGCAGCCCCCCTACAGCACAGCAGCCCACTCTATCCTACAAATATGAGGACGTTTTTCTCAAAATATTATGACTTTTTTCTCGTAATATTACAACTTTATTCTCAAAATAGTCAAACTTTTTCCTCAAAGTATTGCTATTATTTGCAATATCATGACTTTTTTTCCCGAAACATTACGACTTTATCCACCAAATATTACGACTTTTTTTATGAATATTGTTCTTGAAATATTATGACTTTATTCTCAAAGTCTACTTTTTTAGTTTTATTAACAGTGGCCCTAAAACATCGGCATACGTGGAAGCCAAGAAGTTCAGACCGTTGACTTTACTGTGTGTTGCTGCTGCTGTCCTCACTGTTGTATTCCACTGATTTTCCCAAATTTCTGCAGATCATTTCATTCATTCAGACACACAGTGGTTTGCTGTTGTTTGGACTCCGGTTGCTTTGCTGTGTTGGTGATAGGAACCAGAGCTCACAGTGTCTACAATGCAAACAGAGCTATTTTACTCTCAATCCAAAATGACCACTGAACCCACATCCATCTTCCGAGTTTTCATAACGTCGCTGTCCAAAGAAAATCTCAGTTTTTGATGATTTTTTTCTTTTTCTACATTATTTCAACAAACAAGCTGTTCTTCATGTCATGTGAAAATGTCTTGAGGAATGGACCAGTAGAAATGCTCCAAAATCACTTGGAATAAAAGTCTCTCTTTATAAAAATAACTCTTTACATTGACTTACATTGAAAGGTAAGAGAGTTTTTGGCTTCTCCTATAAAGTCACTATTTTGGAGACTATTATTTTCTTTGGATGGTGACAATATGTACTGTTAGTACAAACAGCGGGTTTTCCCTTAAACTATATGTTTTCCTTCATGTACTATATTTATTAAATAGGGTTAGAAATTTCCACGCTGTACTGGACGCTGGCCCTCTAGGACCAGAGTTGTGCACCACTGCAGTAAACACTAGCGCAATCAATTAACAACGCTGGTATCAAAGATGCTAGTGAATCAGTCGCCGCTTCACAAAAAAAGTATTCAGTTACACTAGTAATTTGTAAACTGTCTTTTTGGTATTTAATTGAAAAGTCCAAAGAAGAGCTATTTAATATTTTACCTTATAATTCACCTTACTGATTTTTTATTTTTTTTTGCTAATTCCAAATTTGATGCCTGCCTCTATCTGCAGTCCATATCTTTATTAAAAGATTCAGAGAATCTGGTGAAATGTCCAAAAACTAATATTGAATGCCTGTGAATATAACCACATTGGAACAGGAATACACCAGGACACGGTTCATTGCTACATGTAAAAATGCAAATTAAGGCTCTACTGTGCAAAGCGGCAGCATAATATCAGTGACATCCAGAAACACCACTGACTTCTCTGCTGAAGCTCATCTGAGATGGTCTCACAAGTCTACCTGTCAAACTGTTTTTGGAAATAATGGACCAGTTCAAAGTCTAGTGTCTGTCAAGCTATAGGTGTGTTAGTGACAATGGCATTTTGGAGCAACATTTACTGCCATCTAGATGACGTCTTTTTCAGGGATGTACCTGCTTATTTCAGCAAGACAATGCCAAGCCACTTTTTACACATTACAACATCGTGGCTCCATAGCAAGTGACTACGCCATGCAGGCTGTCCATACCTCGCTCCCACTGAAAACGTAGGGAAAAAATTCCACTTTCACAGCTACAGCAGTTGGTGTCCTCAGTTCCCACATGATTCCTGAACACTGTTAAAAGGAAAGGTGATGTAAAACAGTGGTAAACATGCCCCTGTCTTAGCTTATCTTTTCTGGAACATGTTGCAGGCATCAAATTTAGAATAAGCTTATATAAAACAAAAAACAATCAAATAAATTTGCTGAAATAAAACAAATGTTTTAAATCGAATGCAGGCTGAAAAGGACTTGCACATCAATACTGTCTGTTTTTATTCCTTTTTTTCCTTTCCTAAACTTTGTGGAATTGTAAAAATCGGTTTGTAAACTCTTTATAAAAATTGAAAGCTGATGGAGCGAAAACAAAACTTTTATTTGTGGAGATGCAAATCATTTTTTGAGAAAATTGTAAAGAACATCAACACCTATAAAAAGAATAAATTCATAAGACAGAAAGAAGGTAGCGTAGATTTGTTGTTCCTCATTCTGTCTGTTTTACATCACATCTACAGCATCTTTTGCCTGAACTTGGGCAAAGACGGTCTACCATCATCATAGAAATGCTGGACTTTACAGGACATACATATATTTACTTTCCTGCTTACGTAAATGTAGCAGCTGAAATATAAGTAGCAAAAGAAACACAGTAATGTTTTTCTCTCTGATCATCAGAATCCATCCAAATCGGATCCATTTTGACCCCTCGGTCAGCTTCTTCCATTGTCATATTGACACTGACCTTCTGCAAACACCTTCTGTGGAACACAAAACATGGAGAGATACTTTGAGTTATTCTGTTTCTAAACTGTGGAGCTCAGTTCAGCTTTTATTAGACAGTCGAGCTCAGAGCTCACTTTTAAATGTGAAAATGCACACCTGAAAATGCAGCTCTTTCACTCAGCACATATTTTACCTCTTAAACCCCTTGGACTCACCGGTGGCTCCAAAAACGCTCTTGGTCCTGTTCTTCATAACGTTCATATTCCATAAGCTCCATTCAGAAGCTGGGCGTCGTGTGAGGCTGTAGCTCTTCTCTCCAGTCTAATAGACGGTGATGTCATTTTAAACCCTTATAATAAAAGAAGCTGAACTCAGTTTGTTTTTCTACTGAAAGTCAACCCATCCATCCATCCATCAATCCATCGTCATCTGCTTATCCGTGTCCGGGTCGTGGGGGCAGTAGCCTAAGCAAAGAGGCCCAGGCCTCCCTCTCCCCCACCACCTCCTCCAGCTCTTCAGGAGGGATACTGAGGCGTTCCCAAATCATTTGAGAGATATAATCCCTCCTACGTGTCCTGGGTCTTCCCCGGGGTCTCTTCCCCATCGGACATCAGAGGTGTCCAGAGGCCATCCTTACCAGATGCCCGAACCACCTCAACTGGCTTCTCTCAACGTGGAGGAGCAGAGGCTCTATTCCGAGCCTCTCCCAATTCGCCGAGCTTCTCACCCCAATCTCTAAAGGAAAGCCCGGCAACCCTGCGGAGAAGTTCATTTCGGCCGCTTGTATCCATGATCTCGTTTTTTCGGTCATTACCCAAAGCTTGTGACCATGGGTGAGAGTCGGAACATAGATTGACAAGTAAATTGATAGCTTTGCCTTCTGGCTCAGCCCTCTGTTCACCACAACGGACAGGTGTAGGGTCCGCATTACTGCAGACGCCGATCCACCTGTCAACCTCTCGCTCCATCCTTCCTTACTTACTTGTGAACAAAATCCCGAGATATTTAAACTTCTCCGCTTGGGCCAAGTATTCACTTCAACCTGGACAGAGCATTCCACCCTTTTCCAACTGAGGACCATAGTCTCAGATTTAGAGGTGCTGATTTTCATCCCAGCCGCTTCACACTCGGCTGCAAACTGGTCCAGAGAGAGCTGGAGGTCCCGACTTGATGACGCCAACAGGACCACATCATCTGCAAAAAGCAGACGTGAAATTCTGAGGCCACCATACCGGACACCCTCCAAACTTGACTGTTCTGAGAAATTCTGTCGATAAAAGTTACGAACAGAATCGGTGACAACGGACAGCCCTGGCAGAGTCCAACCCTGACTGAAAACCAGTCCGACTTACTGCCAGCTATACGAACCAAGCTCCTGCTCTGTTTGTACAGGGACTGAATGGCCCGTAGCAATGAGTCCCTCACCCCGTACTCCCGGAGCACTGAGGCACCTGTTGGTTTGCCAGAACCTTATCATGCCTGTCAATAGTCTTTCTCCTTGGTCTCACCAAACTCCTCCCACACCAGTTTTTGCCTCAACAACCACCGAAGCCGCAACCCGCTTGGTACCCATCTTTTGCCAACCAGGCCTAATAGAACTCTTTCTTCAGCTTGACGGCTTCCTTTATCTGAGGTGTCCACCAATGGGTTCGGGGATTGCCGGCATGACAGGCACCTACAACCTTGCGGACACAATTCCGATCCGCTGCATCGACAATGGAGGCATGGAACAGGGCCCACTCGGACTCGATGTCACTGGCCTCCCTCGCTATGTGGTTGAAGCTTTGTCGGATGTGGGAGATCTTTCTGATAGGTTCCTCTGCCAGACGTTCCCAACAAACCCTCACAACTCATTTGGATCTGCCAGGTCTGTCCGGCATTTTCACTCGCCATCTGATCCAGCTCACCACTAGGTGGTGTTCGGTTGACAGCTCCACTCCTCTCTTCATGTGTCCAAAACACATGGTCGCAAATCCAATGACACAACTACGAAGTCGATCAACAAACTGTGGTCTAAGGTGCTCTGATGCCATGTGCACACACCTTTTGTGAAAGTTGACCTATTTTTAGAGCCCAAATCTGGGCTCTAAACTATAAACAGATGGTGTCTCTTCAGTGATCTGCTCTGGAAACATTACTTTTAGAAAACAACACAAAGAGCGTCTGAGAATTTTTGAGAAATAAATAAATAAAACAAAAATTTACATTTATTTCATGCAGTTACTGAATAATTTGCCTTACGATTTATTCACAAAAAGTTAGATGGACACACCAGAACATACCCTGGAGAATAAGAGTTAAAAAGCTTTTTAGATTTAAAAAAAATATTATTATTATTGTTGTTGTTGTTGTTGTTGTTACAGACAAGAGCATGGCTGATAGCTGCTAAACGTGTCCCAACTGCAATACATTGTTGTGATCCTTGTTTTCTTCTTATTTAAACTTCCCTTGTCCACCTTCTCTAACGTGCAGCTCTTCTGGGTTTTGCTCGACTTTGGTTTCCATTTCACTGAATGTTGCAGTTCCCTCACTGCTGAAGCCACAACAGTGCGCTGTCTGTGTTTAATAATCAGGACTGGAGTTTTGTGTATTGTATTACAGAGATTTCTGCATGAGAGCAAGAGCATAATCTCCCTGTGCTTTACAGTGAGACTTTGTTTACAGTAGCAAAAAAGTTTTTAGGAGTTCTGCAGTCTGTGTGTATCGAGAGCTTATTGCTTAAACTTTTGGCAGAACAGTTTTCCTTTTGATAATTGAAGAAAATATTTATGGATTTCAGTTTGTTTTTGTATGTTAGTGATTGAACAACTGTTTCTCTCAGATATTTGCTTGCGTAGATATTTTCCTGTGTTTTAAATACTTCTGCACTCATCAGTGATTGTCTTGCGTTAACAAACCTGGTAAAATAGCATCCAACAGGTTTGTCAGTTTGTGCATTGTTGTTTATTAAGTCTTTCACGCTGT
This sequence comes from Pygocentrus nattereri, assembly GCF_015220715.1. NCBI lineage: Eukaryota > Metazoa > Chordata > Actinopteri > Characiformes > Serrasalmidae > Pygocentrus > Pygocentrus nattereri. Next base: position 330,544 of record NC_051231.1, read on the forward strand.
TTTACTGCTAACCGTTCTGTTTTACATGGTGCTCAGGCCCCTCATCGCCAAGAAGAACCCTAAAATCCCAATGTCCAAGATGATGACAGTGTTAGGAGCCAAATGGAGGGAGTTCAGCGCCAACAACCCGTTCAAAGGCTCCTCCGCCACGGCCGTAGCTGCCGCTGTGGCCGCTGCAGTGGAAACGGTCAACGTGGCTCCTCCCATCTCTCTTAGCAGTATCCAGCAACTTTCTCCAACGGGGCCAATCAAAAAAGCCAAAACCAAAGAGGGGAAGGGTGAGTTGTTTTTTCCCCACCACTAACGTGGCTGTTTTATTCTGGAAGGTGTTTCAGGGAAACAGTTTGGTCCGGGTTCAGTTGCTCAGCAGTGGCTAGTGGTCAGCGCGGTTTCTCTGGGGCTTTTTGATGTCACGTCAAGGTTGTTTCTAAGATTTTGGTTTCAGATGCCAGGGGAGCAGTGAAGGGGATCGTTTGGTAAAATCACTTCTTTTCCTGTTTGTTAGTTTTGAAACATTTCTTTGCCTCTTCACCTTTACCATAGCCACCATAGGAGTGCAGCATATCCATGCAGTGCAACCATGGAAACAGTTGTACTGTAACTATGCGCTGTTAGCATAACCATGAGTAGCAGAACCAAGGAGATGGATGTAGTGTAACCATGGGAACATGTGTAGTGTAATAACCATGAAAACCAGTGTAGTGTAACAGTGTAATTGAGTCTAGCAAGAAAATGAATGTAGATTAACCATGGAAATAGCTGTAGGGTGTACCCGTGTTAATGAGTGTAGCATAACCATGAGTAGCAGAACCAAGGAGACGTGTAATGTAACCATGGGAACATGTGTGGTGTAACCATGGAAATAGGTCTTGTGTGTAACTATGGAAGTCCAGCATCATCATGGAAATAAGTGTAGCATAGCCATGACATACCGTAACCATGAGCAGCAGAACCAAGGAGACGTTGTAGTGTAACCATGGGAACATGTGTGGTGTAACCATGGAAATGGATGTTGCATAACCAGTGATGTTGTTGTAACCCGTTGGGCCATATATTAACGGTGCACTTGTGCTTTAGTTGGATTTTTACCATTTAGCCTGTCTTATAATTCTGTTTCTATCAGCTGGTGAGGAAAATTCGATTTGCTCTATTTTGTAATTTTGTAAAAGTAAGATTTGGAAAGTCTCTAGTGGAATTTGTGCCTGTTTATCTGTGCCTGTGGTTATGAGATGACAAAAAAAGGTTTGCTTGCTATTGTTATTGGTTCTAATGTGTTTGTGTGATTCATAAATAACCTTTGTACACAGTATTACAACATTAATGCGTAATAACATCACTCTCATTTTTTGAGACAGGTTACTTTCTCTGTCCAGAGCAGAACTTATGCATGTTATATACCGGTCAGCCATAACATTCTGACCACCTCCTCGTTTCTGCGCTCACTGTCCACTTTATCAGCTCCACTGACTGTATAGCTGCACTCTGTAGTTCTACAGTTACAGACTGTAGTCCATCTGTTTCTCTGATACTCTGTTACCCTGTTCTTCAGTGGTCAGGACCCCCATGGACCCTCACAGAGCAGGTACTGTTTGGGTGGTGGGTCATTCTCAGCACTGCAGTAACACTGACGTGGTGGTGGTGTGTTAGTGTGTGTTGCGCTGATCTGAGTGGATCAGCCACAGCAGTGCTGCTGGAGTTTTTAAACACTGTGTCCACTCACTGTCCACTCTATTAGACACTCCACTTTGTAGATGTAAAGTCAGAGACGGCAGCTCATCTGCTGCTGCACAGTTTGTGTTGGTCATCCTCTGGTCCTTCATCAGTGGTCACAGGACGCTGCCCAGAGGACCCTGTTGGCTGGATATTTTTGGTTGGTGGACTATTCTCAGTCCAGCAGTGACATTGATTAGCACACCACCACCACGTCAGTGTTACTGCAGTGCTGAGAATGACCCACCACCCAAATAGTACCTGCTCTGTGAGGGTCCATGGGGGTCCTTAGGTGGACAATGAATATAACAACAAGGAGGTGCTCATAATGTTATGCCTCATTGGTGTATGACCACTGAAGAACAGGGTAACAGAGTATCAGAGAAACAGATGGACTACAGTCTGTAACTGTAGAACTACAGAGAGCAGCTATACGGTCAGTGGAGCTGATAAAGTGGACAGTGAGCGTAGAAACGAGGAGGTGGTCAGTGTTGTGGCTGATTTGTTAACTGAAAGACGCCAGTAAGGCTGAAATTAGGGGGGATTGTCAGTGTGGCATCAGTAATAGATTTTACAGCAGATGCTGATATTGGGCTGTTTTGTTTATTGTATTTGATGTATTTTGTGTTGGTCTGTAATTGTGGTGAAGTTCTGCACTAAAACTGAAGCTGAAGCGTCTCAGTTGGCTGTGTCACAGGGCCTGGAGCTAAGAAGAAGAGTAAGCCGGTGAAGGACACAAAAAAGAAAGTGAAAGCCAAGAAGCCCAAATCAAAGGCAGGCCAGAGCGGCAAGAGGAAAAAAGCCTCTTCGGTAAGAGCGGCTTCCCACGGCTTAACCTGAGTCACGTGGAGGACGCTCCGCATGACTCTCGGCGCGCTTTCTGTTTTTTCCATGTGTGGAATGTTTAATCGTGATAAAGGACGTTCTACACGTTGTTCAAAGCCAGTTTAACATACTGAATGTGCACATATGTGACATACACTATACATTCACTGAATTCTGTATTGACCCACTTATTAACGGACATTGTGCTCATTATATTTTATTGATATGTTACCTGGTAACCACAGCTAACAAACTTCACTTTTTGGTGAAAGAATACTATTATTAACAATAAAACCACTATATGATTATTGTTATTATTTAATAAATAGAATTATCTTACATAGTAACATTTTATTTGGGTAGTCCACTGTAAACACTTATCTTGCAATTAATGTACTTTCTACTAATAATCTGTTAAATTGACACGAACCTTAACCTCAACCCAAAACCTAAACCCAACCTTACCCTGGTTCTAAGTCTAGCCCTGGCACTAATCCTAAACCTAATTCCAACACTGTTGAGAATTTGACTTTCAACAGGTTGTAGTTAATAAACTGAATGTCTGTAAAGAATTTATTAGGGGCTATTTATAATACAAATTATTTTGTAATTATTGATTTGCTACTACCTATATAATTTATAATATATATCGCTGTTGTCAGATGAAAACATCGTAACTCCAAAATTTACAGGAGAAGGATAAAACCTATTTTACTTTTAATGTAAGTCAATGGAACCAGACGTCTTTCTGGTCAGTTTCGGTCATTTCTTTTAGTCAATTCATCATGAAATTTACATACAATGTAGAGGGTAACAGGTATTTTCAAATTAAAACTGGAAAACGTCAAAAATGGAGATGTGAGGTTTTCTTCTGGCACCAGTGATGTGTAACAGTTTTTACTGTACATTGGTTATTTTACCATATTGCATTTTCTAATTTGTGCCTAACAACATCTTAACTGTGGTAAATCACTGTAATGCACAGCTTCTTATGCTTATTTGCTCATTGCTTTATTTTGGTCTCAGGGTCGTGTGACATTGAGTCAATTATCTGTTTAGTTTATGTTTGTGGTTTTATATTTGTTTATGTTTTTCGTGCAGACTTTTATTATATGTTGTCCCAAATAGGAACCCCAGCGTTTAGCCTGTCATCTGTCTCACAAGTTGTATATTGTTTAATTTTTTTTTGTGTCTCTTCACAGAGCGAGGAGGATTTCTTAGACGACTTCTCAGACTTTGATGATGTCAGCATCCACAGTGCCTCTGTTCGTTCCGACGCCTCGGGGGCACCCAAGAAAAAACCCCGCCGAGGACGCAAAAAGAGGAAAAGTAAAGAGAAGCCTCTCTTCAGGCGCTTCCTTCTTTCCCTTGTTGAATTTTTTTCTTGTTTAATGTTTGGTTGTGTGTGAATGTATTCAGGTATCTGTGTGTGCGGAGATGAATTCTTACATTGTATTCAAAGTCTATTACACATTTATTATTATTATTATTATTATTATTACAACATATCTCATTGTATCTAATATGTATAATGTCTTATTGTGGATGAACAACAAATGTAGGGTTTTGTTCTGAAACACAGTGTACCAGAGGTCACTAATAGGCTGACCGTGGTCCGAGTCCAGACCCAGACACTATCCCATGTGGACCTGGACCTGTAACCGATAAACTATGGAGAATTATTTAATTTTGATGGGGTGGTCTTACTTTCATCAGCGTAGCTTTTTAGTCTTTATGGTAGATTTAGTGGCCGGAGACTCACAGACCAATCACATGCGCTGTAAACATCACACGTGACGCTACTCAGCCAATCAGATCAGTGCATTATGATGAGCTCTGAGACTCGAGTGAGTGACGCCCCACAGGGGAGGGACGAGGAGAGAAACAGCAGTCAGAGAAGAAAGTGAGTCAGAGGGAAGTTATTCCACATGACGTGATCTAAAAAGAGGAAACTGACAGTAAATGTTGTTGAAATCTGACCGAACTGGACTTTATTTGATCTGATGTTCAGTAAATGTTGTTGAAATCTGACCGAACTGGACTTTATTTGATCTGATGTTCAGTAAATGTTGGTGAAATCCGACCGAACTGGACTTTATTTGATCTGATGTTCAGTAAATGTTGGTGAAATCTGACCGAACTGGACTTTATTTGGTCTGATGTTCAGTAAATGTTGGTGAAATCTGACCGAACTGGACTTTAATTGATCTGATGTTCAGTAAATGTTGTTGAAATCTGACCGAACTGGACTTTATTTGATCTGATGTTCAGTACATGTTGTTGAAATCTGACCGAACTGGACTTTATTTGATCTGATGTTCAGTAAATGTTGGTGAAATCTGACGGAACTGGACTTTATTTGATCTGATGTTCAGTAAATATTGGTGAAATCTGACCGAACTGGACTTTATTTGGTCTGATGTTCAGTAAATGTTGGTGAAATCTGACCGAACTGGACTTTATTTGATCTGACATTCAGTAAATGGTGAAATCTGACCGAACTGGACTTTATTTGATCTGATGTTCAGTAAATGTTGGTGAAATCTGACCGAACTGGACTTTATTTGATCTGATATTCAGTAAATGTTGGTGAAATCTGACCGAACTGGACTTTATTTGATCTGATGTTCAGTAAATGTTGTTGAAATCTGACCAAACTGGACTTTATTTGATCTGAAGTTCAGTAAATGTTGGTGAAATCTGACCGAACTGGACTTTATTTGATCTGAAGTTCAGTAAATGTTGTTGAAATCTGACCGAACTGGACTTTATTTGATCTGGTGTTCAGTAAATGTTGTTGAAATCTGACCGAACTGGACTTTATTTGATCTGATGATCAGTAAATGTTGGTGAAATCTGACCGAACTGGACTTTATTTGATCTGATGTTCAGTAAATGTTGGTGAAATCTGACCGAACTGGACTTTATTTTATCTGATGTTCAGTAAATGTTGTTGAAATCTGACCGAACTGGACTTTATTTGATCTGATGGTCAGTAAATGTTGGTGAAATCTGACCGAACTGGACTTTATTTGATCTGATGTTCAGTAAATGTTGGTGAAATCTGACCGAACTGGACGTTATTTGATCTGATATTCAGTACTGTTGTTGAAATCTGACCGAACTGGACTTTATTTGATCTGATGTTCAGTAAATGTTGTTGAAATCTGACCGAACTGGACTTTATTTGATCTGATGTTCAGTAAATGTTGTTGAAATCTGACCAAACTGGACTTTATTTGATCTGAAGTTCAGTAAATGTTGGTGAAATCTGACCGAACTGGACTTTATTTGATCTGAAGTTCAGTAAATGTTGTTGAAATCTGACCGAACTGGACTTTATTTGATCTGGTGTTCAGTAAATGTTGTTGAAATCTGACCGAACTGGACTTTATTTGATCTGATGATCAGTAAATGTTGGTGAAATCTGACCGAACTGGACTTTATTTGATCTGATGTTCAGTAAATGTTGTTGAAATCTGACCGAACTGGACTTTATTTGATCTGATGGTCAGTAAATGTTGGTGAAATCTGACCGAACTGGACTTTATTTGATCTGATGTTCAGTAAATGTTGGTGAAATCTGACCGAACTGGACTTTATTTGATCTGATATTCAGTAATGTTGTTGAAATCTGACCGAACTGGACTTTATTTGATCTGATGTTCAGTAAATGTTGTTGAAATCTGACCGAACTGGACTTTATTTGATCTGATGTTCAGTAAATGTTGGTGAAATCTGACCGAACTGGACTTTATTTGATCTGATGTTCAGTAAATGTTGGTGAAATCTGACCGAACTGGACTTTATTTGATCTGATGTTCAGTAAATGTTGGTGAAATCTGACCGAACTGGACTTTATTTGATCTGATATTCAGCTGTCGACTGTATAAGATTTTCCGACTCGGCTACTTCAGTAAACAGTGCATGGCTCTGAGTCACGACTCAAGACTTTATGATGTTCTGGACCTTCGCTTGAGGAACTTTTCTCCAACTGGACCTTATTGAACTTTAATTAAAGACTCCTGCATTATACAATAACAATTTTCAAGATTTTTTTTTTTGGGCTTTGCACAAGAAATATCAATGATTTAAGTTAAGTGACACTTTTTTAATCCCACAAACGGGGAAATTCCACCTCCGCATTTAACCCATCTGTGAAGTGAAGCACCACATACACACTAGTGAATACGCACACACACTAGGGGGCAGTGAGCACACTTGCCTTGAGCGGTGGGCAGCCCTATCCACGGCGCCTGGGGAGCAGCTGGGGGTCAGGTGTCTTGCTCAAGGACACCTCAGTCATATGATTAATATTTCCTTCATTAGGGAAAAATGGCTTCATTTATCATTATGTGTCAGCTGTTATTGTTTTAGTAGAATAAATTTTAATAATATTCAGAAAAAGGTAAATAGTCATTTTTGGGCCAAACTGGCAAAATTTTGGCATAATGTTTTCTTGTTCATTGTTCTTAACAAGTTTTAATGCAGGATTATTTTGTGTCTCTTGTCTACGTCCCACTACTCTAAACACTTTCCCATTTGTGTTCATTGTGTTTAAAAAAAAATTCCATAATAATGAAAGTGCGAAATGCAATGAATCGTTTCCTAAAGGCTCATAATCGAATCGTTTGAAGTCTCTGAAGATGAACTGTGAGTTTTCCCTGTTAGGAGAGGATGGAGACGGATATGAGACGGATCATCAGGATTACTGTGAGGTGTGTCAGCAGGGGGGCGAGATTATTCTGTGTGATACTTGCCCCAGAGCCTATCACCTGGTGTGTCTCGACCCGGAGCTGGAGAAAGCCCCGGAGGGAAAGTGGAGCTGCCCCCACTGCGTGAGTGACCTGCACTGGACTTTACAGTAACAAACACACAGCTGCTTATCTGAGTGGTCAGTCCTGTCCAGCACACTCAGATAGACCCGATAACGTGCAGCTGGTGCATTTGGGTAATGTTATCGATTAAGGTGCGCATGAGGGTCATTTCAGGACGGGTTTGTGCACATCAACATTTACATGAACTGAATCAAGTTGGAAAGATCGGATCAGAGGAAAAATCTGAATTGAGCAGAGGCTTTTAATCTGTGGCCAAAGTGGCTCAGATCTGTTTGGAAATGATCAGATTAAAGTCAGATAGTCAAAAAAATCACATTTCTGCCACTTCAGTCTGATAAGGTGACCGTTGCCTGTCATGTGCCATCCTCGATCAAATACATATCAGATTCCTGGCCATGTGACCTTAATGAGAACCGTCAGATCGGAATTCATGTGTCATTTTTCACTGCACTGGGACCATCATTCAGGGTGGACGTAGCAACAGTGCCTCCCACTTGTTTTTGCTTTAAAGATATTCAAGTCCAACAATTGAGTAGTTCCTGCTAGTTGTAACGATGGGGAGCGGTGTTGAGGCGGACGCATGTGAGGCAAGCGAGAGTCATTATGGGCAAATCCAAAATCAGGGTCAAGCCAGTCCAGGTTTAACGAGTCAGCACGGAGAAATGGAGAGAAAGACATCATGAGATAAACACAGAATACAGAAATCCAAATACTTCAAACCAAACATCAAACATATCAAACAAAGACACAGTTCCAAGCCGCCTTCTTCTGATGAGGGGGCTACACAGAAACACCTGAACGAATTCATGTTTCTGACTTTATTTACATTTTCTACTTTTTTAAATAATTTTAATTTATTGAACATGAGATAAATTCATATAACTGAATGTAAGTTATTCAGTTAACTTCAGATGGTTGTTCAGAATTCTAACTTGGCCATAAATAGTGGTAAACAGTATATTTAAATAAAATTGTGGAACTTAGATATTCATGTTTTTAGTGTTTGATGTGTTCTGAGTACTGAGGCAGATTTGGTGGACTATAACATTTTCACGACTGTTTAACAGTTTTATTTTAACAGAAGTTTACATTTACACGTAAAGCGTTTGGCAGGCGCTCTTACCCACAGCAACTTACAGTTTCATTTTTACACAGGTAGGTGAGGGTCATGTTAGGAGTCTTGCCCAAGAACTCTTATGCAGTGGTGGAGAGTAACTGAGTATCTGAGTAAATGTAATTAGTGTCTGTACTTCAGTATTTTTGGTGTATCTGTACTGAAGTTTCTCCGTTCTGGGCGACTTTTTACTCTAGTCTAATATGCACTTTTCACTGGGATTCCTAACAAGAGTCTTCAACAACTACAGTACATTCAGAACAGTGCTGCTCGGATCCTGATGGGAGTACGGAAACATGAACACATCACACCTGTCCGTCACTCTCTCCACTGGCTTCCCGTCCCCGTAGGGTTGAATACAAGGTCTCCCTACTCACTTACCAGTGCGTCCATGGAAATGCTCCTCCCTACCTGAAAGAACTTCTCACTCCACAAACCTCATCACGATCTCAGCACCATGGGTGATTGGGCTTTTTGCTCCGCCCTTGCTGACCCTTTGAGGGCACCACAGACAATTGAGAGTTTTATAAAAGGATTAAAAACATTTCTTATGATTCTTAATTAACTTGATTGGTTTTATGTCGGTTTATACTGGTGATTTTACTTTGTAGCACTTTGAGATTTGTTTCAAATGTAAAGTGTAAAATTTATTTTTATTAATATTATTAAATATCGGACCTTTTCCTCCACTACATTTCAGAGTCTAATATCCGACTTTTTCCTCCTACATTTTGAGAAATCTGTCGTTCCCTTTGGTTTCTGTGTGTATAAAAACGTCACATGTCAAAACGAAAGAAGCGCAAAGCCAGAGCACCAATCAGGGCCCAGCGGTCACTTTGTTTAGAGCTGGTTTTGACCTGTTGGTCATACCGACCCAGTGCAGCACGCGGTTCAACGTCAGCGCAGCAGCGTAAAACTTTGGGAGAGTCTGTTCAACATAAATGATGAACTAACCTAACTTTGTGTAAATAGAGCTCAATATAGAAATATGTCCACATATGCAGTCGAGACTGACGCGGCTTTTTTCTGAATTTCTACAAACACCAGTTCATTTTATAGTAAATGAGTTTGGGCTGGTTTATGTTTATGAACAGACGCCTACAGATCAACATAGTAAAGGAGCTCATCTGTGATCCTGAGTTTAAAGCCAGTTTTTATTCAACTTAAACTTGGAACTAAGTTGTAAATAAATCTGAAACTGAAACTTTGCTTGTGTGTAAAAAGTGATTTCAGAGCCACTCGGTTCTCCCTGATGGAAACTGTTTACCTTCAGTGTTTTGTGCTTCTGATCATTTTAATCGACGTCAGCGTCACTAATTAATGACCTTCTATTAAAAGACTGGTTTACCAAGAGAGACGCTGGAGGACTTTCACCTGAAATGAGTTCATGAAGCCAGTCTGGTTATAAAAATGATAACAGGACATCAGAGCCAGAATTCCTCTTTTAGTACTTTTACTTTATACTTAAGTACATTTGAAGGGAAATACTTTAGTACTTTTACTCAAGTGGAGGTCTAAAGGAGGAGCTTCTACTTTTACTGGAGGAATATTTTACCTTGGGGGTCTCGACTTTAACTCAGGTACAGGGTTTCTGTGCTTCATCCACCACTGTTCTTACTGGTATAGTGTAGGATGATCTATATCAATCCCAGGCAGGCATTGAACCCCATTCTATAGTGTAGAAGGTGGAGGTCTTACCCACTTCACCACACCTACCACGATTTCCTCAACATATTTTTTTTAAACAAGCTCATGTCATTTTTTAGGAGAAGGAAGGCATTCAGTGGGAGGCCAAAGATGATGAGGAAGAGGAGGAGGATGCTGCAGGTGAGGAAGAGGATGACCACATGGAGTTCTGTCGAGTGTGTAAGGACGGCGGGGAGCTGCTGTGCTGTGATACATGTCCCTCCTCCTATCACATCCACTGCCTCAACCCGCCGCTGCCCGAGATACCCAACGGAGAGTGGCTGTGTCCGCGATGTATGGTGAGGACATGAACACTGACAAACACAGACTACAAACCTTTTTGTGAAGACAGAACCTCGTAGGAGAACCGAACCGCTTTGCCAGACATGGATTCATTGCCATTTGACCCAAATTCTGTCAACATCTATGACACAAAAACATTCCAATCCAAAGTCTGTTACTCATGAAATATTCACACAGTGTTTGTGTTTACATGCAAAGATTTTTGCCAATTTGATGGACTACATTCTGATTACACATTAAGACTGATGTGTTTATTCTCACTCTGCTCAATAATCTGATGGAAAATCTCTGTTTACATGCTCACTACAAGTAATCAGATCCGAGATGACGCACATGTGTGGAGAGCCACTTAGTGTAGACGTTACCATGACAACCAGCATCCCGTGAGTCCAGTCAGAGTGAGATGAGCAGCAGTGAGCAGTGATTGTGTTTTTAACTGCTTTAAAATGACGTCAGACTCAGGAAAACGTCCTTCACACGTCCTTATTAAAGAAGGCCGAGAGGAAGACGTCGTGCTCTGAGACGCATAAGCTGGACGTCCGTCCCGCCGCCGTCTTTTAAAGATCAGAGCATGAACTTCGTCTCCTCTGCAGACCAGTTTCTGCTCCGCCGTGTTGAACGGTATAAACTCTCACTGTGACGCGACGCTCATGCAGAACGGACTGAAACTTTCCGATAGGGAATGTAATCGGATACAGGCGCTTACACGGATATTATTCTTATATTTAATGGATTATTTACAGGATTACCCACCTTGTTCAATCGAAACTGTATTCTGAATGTCCTCAATCAGACTAGACTATTCAGATTGAGGTGTTAACATTGACGTATTCTATTCCGATTGAGCTATTAGTCAGATTTTTGACAGATCATTGGGCTGCATGTACACGTGGCTAATGTAAAGGGCAGCTGGCATTTTTAAATGATTAAAAAAAACTTAAATGGTTATGAGTTATGAGGTTTCACTTATAACGCTGTTGTTGGACGGAAGCCTTGCATCTCCAAAATGAAAACTATAGGAGAAGGAAAAAAACATACTTTACTTGTAATGTAAGTCAATGTAACCAGAATTTTTTTTATTTTTTAAGTTATTTTGAGTTGTTTCTTTTGGTCCATTCATCATGAAATTCAGACACAACAGAAAGGGCACCTTTCTGAAAAACTGAAAAACAACAAAAATGGATATACAGTGTTTTCTTCCGGCAGCAACGGTATGTAAAAGTATGCAGAGTAAACTTGTACAGTAATTGTTGGTGAATATGTGAATAGTGCACTAATACTAGGATATAAAGTACAGTACAGTGCAGTGAGGGGTCCAGCAGGGTCACAGGTCCTTGGGCCTGCTGTTGCAGCAGCGGAGGCTCCTTTAATCCCTGCCATATAGGAGGAGGGTAAAAAGTCCATGGTTAGGATGATGTTCCTCGCTCTGCCCAGGCAGCGCTTATGGACAATAACTGGGCACCTGTGATGCATTTTAACCTAGGATAAAAGGATTTTAAATAGGAAGTCACAGTATCACATCATATAATCAAAAACTAGGTCTTAACTGCATCTGTGAAAGGGCCTAATAAGCTTTACATGGCTGGCTTTAGTTTTGATTATATTTCTTATTGTGGACATTATGAATGTTTTCAGTGAAATCAGATACTGTGCAGTTATGTCTCTATTATCCTTCCACAGTGCCCCCCTCTTAAAGGGAAAGTTCAGAGGATTCTGCACTGGATGTGGGGGGATCCTCCGTTACCCCCCGAAGTTCCTCTGGCCCGGGATGGAGAGAAGCCGGAGCCTATGGCCAAACCCCCGCTAAAGGGCCGACCGGAGAGGCTGCTGTTTGTTAAGTGGGCTGGACTGTCCTACTGGCACTGTTCTTGGGTCAGCGAGTTACAGGTGAGGCTACATTTATTTTTTAATGATATCCTATATTTACACTGATCAGGCACAACGTTCTGACCACCTCCTTGTTTCTACGCTCACTGTCCACTTTATCAGCTCCACTGACCGTATAGCTGCACTCTGTAGTTCTACAGTTACAGACTGTAGTCCATCTGTTTCTCTGATACTCTGTTACCCTGTTCTTCAGTGGTCAGGACCCCCATGGACCCCCACAGAGCAGGTACTGTTTGGGTGGTGGGTCATTCTCATCACTGCAGTAACACTGACGTGGTGGTGGTGTGTTAGTGTGTGTTGCGCTGGTGCGAGTGGATCAGACACAGCAGTGCTGCTAGAGTTTTTAAACACCTCAGTGACACTGCTGGACGGAGAATAGTCCACCAACCAAAGTATCCAGCTGGCAGCGTCCTGTGGACGGCGTCCTGTGGGCAGCGTCCTGTGGGCGGCGTCCTGTGGGCGGCGTCCTGTGGGTGGTGTCCTGGGGGCGGCGTCCTGTGGCCGGCGTCCTGTGGGCGGCGTCCTGTGACCACTGATGAAGGACTAGAGGATGACCAACACAAACTGTGCAGCAGCAGATGAGCTGTCGTCTCTGACTTTACATCTACAAGGTGGACCGACGAGGTAGGAGTGTCTAATAGAGTGGACAGTGAGTGGACACAGTGTTTGAAGACTCCAGCAGCACTGCTGTGTCTGATCCACTCAGACCAGCACAACACACACTAACACACCACCACCACGTCAGTGTTACTGCAGTGCTGAGAATGACCCACCACCCAAACAGTACCTGGTCTGTGAGGGTCCATGGGGGTCCTGACCTCTGAAGAACAGGGTAACAGAGTATCAGAGAAACAGATGGACTACAGTCTGTAACTGTAGAACTACAGAGTGGAACTATACAGTAATTGGAGCTGATAAAGTGGACAGTAGAAACGAGGAGGTGGTCAGAATGTTACGCCTGACCGGTGTATATCAGTCCTAAATACACAGCGTGTTTAATTCTCTAGGATAAAGAGATGTTGGAAAATGATGATGTAAAAATTAATTATTATTGCTTTGGTACATAAAGCCAAAAAAAACTGTTTGGTAAAATACAAGAAAAATTAAGGTTATGGGTCATTTAACCCTTTGTTGCATCATGTTGCCCCAGGGCAACAAACTCATCTTCCTCATTTTACAATAATATTATACATATTTAAAGACAACAATAGGGTAACAATGAAAAGCAGAGTTTGAGTAAGTCAATGAAAAGCATGTACTTGGTCATACTGCCTCTTAGTGGGTACATTATACCTCTTTTTTAATGTTTAGTATGAATTTATTGTTATGAGAATTTGCAGAAACATGTTTGTTGCCTTAAATTAACATTGTGTGACCGTGGGATGGATTGGGAACAGTGGAATGGAACACAGCTCTATAATTTTTTCCCCATTGGAGAACAATGAAGCCTCAAGGCAACAAACTCCAAAAGGACATTTTTGTAGCGTTTCTGAATTTAATTATCAGGTCTGAAAAAATAAATTAAGGAGCATTTTATCCAAGAAAAGTGAGCTGAAAATGTTTTAATTGCTCTCATAATGCCTGCAGTAGAGGGTTAAAGCAGATGTGTTTATATTTCTGTCTTACCAGAAAGTCTGTTTCTCTGTCTTTGCAGCTGGAGCTGTACCACACGGTCATGTACCGGAACTACCAGAGGAAGAACGACATGGATGAACCCCCACCATACGATTACGGCTCTGGGGAGGAGGAACTCAACAATGAGAAAAGGAAAAGTAAAGACCCCCAGTACGCCGCTATGGAGGAGCGTTTCTACCGCTATGGCATCAAACCTGAGTGGATGATCATCCATAGGATCCTCAACCACAGGTTAGGCAGGCTTATATGTGGGCAGTCGTGGGCTGGAGGTTAGGGAACCGGCCCTGTGACCAGAAGGTCGTGGGTTCGATCCCCAGAGCCGACAGTACATGACTGAGGTGTCCTTGACCAAGACACCTAACCTCCAACTGCTCCCCGGGCGGGAGTGTGTGTGCTCACTGGTGTGTATGTGGCGTTTCACTGCACGGATGGGTTAACTGTGGAGGTGAAATTCTGTTGAGGGACTGATAAGAGTCACTTAATCTAATGTGGGTTAAATAGGTGCTTAGTTTGAAGGGCCAGATAATGGAAGACTTGCGTTTTTACATGAATTTTACATTTGATGTGCTTTGCAAACATTGTCAATTATTGGAAAACAAGCTGTTTTGAATTCATCATGGTTGTGATGTCACAGTCATGAACATATTTACACATGACCACACGTTTTAAACCTATAGCGGTTTAGCTGCGCTCATTATCATCAGAGTGATGCAGAGCGTTCTGCAGGCACTCTGTAGCAGAGTTTTAGAGTGGGGGGAGGGATTAAACGTTGTGCTGTTCCTGTCTGTCGGGAAGAAAACAATTCATTACAGCTCTTTAAAGGATCCACCCACATGAAGGTGGTGTCTGACGTTAATTTTTTCCATCTTTCCTGAGGATTTCAGTCAGAACGTACCTTGTTGTGTACCTTTCAGCGAAAAATGCTTTTTGAATGAAACAAATTGCAGAGCAGTCAGAAGAGATGTGTTTAAGTCAATCTTTGAAGAACAGGAATGAAAACAGGCAGTTTTTTCGAGGATGGAAAATGAGTGTGTGAAATGAGGTATGGCCTAGGCTTTGGACCGTGGTAAAAATGGGCTTCTTTTGGTGCACAAAACCACACAAATGTATAGCAAAATTTACAGGGAGATTCCTGGAAAGAGGCCCCGAATATTCTGTTGTATCTCCCGTTAGGAGGGAGCAGTCTGAACTAACATGGATGTGTAATCGATTATATGCGATGCCGGAAGTGATTTCCATGTTCTTCCACAGTGCGAGGCTTGTGCCGATAGACCTTTCCTTTGAGCTCACCCCAAAGGAAGAGGTCTGGTGGTGTCAGATCCGGCGACCGTGGTTTCTGAAGCCCTTTTTTAAATGACCCTGTTTCTGAAGAAGGACTCAATTTCTGCCATGTTCCTTGCTGATGTGTGACACGTTGCTCCATCTTGCTGGGAGTAACTGTCCGTTAACTCACGATCATCGTTGATTCACGAACTCTTCAAAAATGTTCAGGTAGATATCGGTGTTCATGGTGGTGTCAGTTGAAATGGGGCTTATGATGCGCAACCGAGACATTGTACGCCATTCACTGACGTTTTGGTCAGGGGTATCCTACCTCATCGGTCTGATGCAGGGGCATCCCGGCTTGTTTGAAGCTCCATATACTGAGGAGCACATTGCATGCTGTTTCATTCAGATTGCATCATCCTGGCAAGAGGTATTACAGAATATTCAAGGCCTCTTTCAAGTGAATCACCCTGTACAATAAATATATAAACATAAAAATATGGACCTTTACTTGGACCACCCTTCTTCTCTTCCATGTCTCAGAAATTCCATTAGAACTGTCGTTTTCTAGTATTTGCTTTTAATCATATATAATCACTTATATTGTGAAGGATAGTTTATATTTTTATCTCATTTTTTTACTTTTAGTATTATATGTAATGTAATGTATGTTTAGTATTATATTGTCTACATAGTAACAAAGTATAAAAACCTTGTTTCGGTAATAATGAATTACTTGCTGTTGTGGGACTAATTAAAGATTATCTTATCTTAACTTGTCTTGTCTTAACTTGTCTTATCTTATCTTAGTAGATCTTATTATCCTAGTGCTGGATCATTGTTTACGCTAACGAGGAGGAATGCAGTTGCGGGACATATCCTGCGGTCAGTGGCTAGTTCTGACCTGATCTCTCTGTGCTGTGATGCAGTTTCGATAAGGATGGAGACGTTCATTACTTGATCAAATGGAGAGACCTGCCGTATGACCAGTGCACCTGGGAGGTGGATGAATTTGACGTCCCAGACTATGAGAGCTTTAAACAGGCCTATTGGGACCACAGGTAAATCGAATAGAATGATAGTTTTATTTACATTTACATACATAGAGCAGTACTTTTACAGATACTACATGTGTTACAGTTATTGGCACCCCTGCATTTAGCACTATGTGCAACCTTCTTTTGCCAACATAACAATTTGCAGTCTGCTGTAAAGCCAGTGTTACACTATAGGACTTTTACGCTGATATTAAACCCGATTCTCAGTCTGGCGGAGTCTGAGCTGGTTGGCTCTAGTCTGCAGATTTCTGGGTTCAGTCGGAGTCAACAGTTGGCGAGAAAGTGGAGTCAAGTCGTGTTTGAGGGGCGCAGACTCAGATTTTTGGCCTCCTGATCGTGTTTAAGAGCAGTCAGTGTTTTTTCGACCAGACGAAATCTAATGTAAGCTGGTCAGTGACTCAATCTGAACGGATTCCTGCAACAACCAATGAAAACTGAGAAAATACAGCAAGTAAACAGAGAAAAATAGTGAAAAGTGCGAAGCTGTTTAATGAGCTATGAGTATGAGCATAACTGAGGTTATATACATTTAAAACTCTAAAAAATACCAAACTGATCACATTTTAAGTCTATGGTCTTCACTTAAACCTGTTTACCTGCTGCTTCTTTACTGTTTCAGCGCAAACGCCAAAGAAAACAGCAGCAGCTCAACATTTGTTTATTTGCGTCTTCTAGTAATGAGAGAAGGTGAGAGTTCAGTGAGTTCAGTTAGTTTAGTGAGTTCAGTGAGTTCATTGAGTTTAGTGAGTTCAGTGAGTTTAGTGAGTTTAGTGAGTTCACTCTTCCAAATAATTTAATCCAGGTGTTCCAGTCACTTCCATGGCCACAGGTGTATAAAGCCGAGCCCCTAGGCCTGCAGACTGCTTCTACAGACATTAGTGAAAGAATGGGTCGCTCTCAGGAGCTCAGAGAATTCCAGCGTGGTGCCGTGATCGGACGCCACCTGTGCAGCAAGTCCAGTCGTGAAATTTCCTCACTACTAAATATTCCACAGTCCACTGTCAGTGGGATTATAACAAAGTGGAAGCGATTGGGAACGACAGCAGCTCAGCCACGAAGTGGTCGGCCACGTAAAATGACAGAGCGGTCAGCGGATGCTGAGGGGCATAGTGCGCAGAGGTCACCGACTTTCTGCAGAGTCAATCACTACAGACCTCCAAACTTCATGTGGCCTTCAGATCAGCTCAAGAACAGCGTAGAGAGCTTCATGGAATGGGTTTCCATGGCCGAGCAGCTGCATCCAAGCCTTACATCACCAAACGCAATGCAAAGCGTGGAATGCAGTGGTGTAAAGCGCCGCCACTGGACCCTAGAGCAGTGGAGACGTGTTCTCTGGAGTGACCAATCACGCTTCTCCGTCTGGAAATCTGATGGACGAGTCTGGGTTTGGCGGTTGCCAGGAGACGGTACTTGTCTGACTGCATTGTGCTGAGTGTAAAGTTTGGTGGAGGGGGGATCATGGTGTGGGGTTGTGTTTCAGGAGTTGGGCTCGGCCCCTTAGTTCCAGTGAAAGGAACTCTTAAAGCTTCAGCACCAAGAGATTTTGGACAATTTCATGCTCCCAACTTTGTGGGAACAGTTTGGGGACGGCCCCTTCCTGCTCCAACATGACTGCGCACCAGTGCACAAAGCAGGTCCATAAAGACGTGGATGAGCCAGTTTGGTGTGGAAGAACTTGACTGGCCTGCACAGAGTCCTGACCTCAACCCCATAGAACACCTTTGGGATGAATTAGAGTGGAGACGGTGAGCCAGGCCTTCTCGTCCAACATCAGTGTCTGACCTCACAAGTGCGCTTCTGGAAGAACGGTCAGAAATTCCCATAAACACTCCTAACCCTTGTGGAAAGTCTTCCCAGAAGAGATGAAGCTGTTATAGCTGCAAAGGGTGGGCCGACATCATATTAAACCCTATGGATTAAGAATGGGACGTCACTCAAGTTCATATGAAGCCAGACGACTGAATACTTTTAGCAATATAGTGTATAAACAGGAGCTTGCTTTACAGTTTGGTCATGAGAACAGGGGTGCCAATTATTGTGACAAATACTTTTACAAAACGATTTTTTTTTCATATTATTAGTGTCAGATTAAGCAATTAGATATTTTTCAGTGAAATTTCTAACCCTTCTTTACCACAACTCTCCTCACCAACTGGAACTGTGTTGTTTAAGAGAGCAGATGCTTGGTGAAGACCAGCGCCCCCTAGTGGTAAGGAAAGGAAAGAGACCCAAAGAGGAAGTGAAGAGGAAAGAGGCTCCTCCCGAAACTCCAGTTGTCGATGTGCGTCAACAGTCAACTAATCGTTGTAATTAGTCCAGTCTTTTAGAAGCTTTCGTGTTTCGTTTGGAAGCTGTTATCTCTTAATTCTAGATCATGTCTTTCTACAATGTTTGTTTGACAGCCCACTATCAAGTTTGACCAGCAGCCATGGTACATCAATGCCACGGGGGGAACACTGCACCCATACCAGCTGGAGGGGCTGAACTGGCTGCGTTTCTCCTGGGCTCAGGGCACCGACACCATCCTGGCTGATGAGATGGGCCTGGGGAAGACCGTCCAGACTATTGTATTCCTCTACTCACTCTACAAAGAGGTGGTTACTCCATTAGCACCCTCCACTCAATTAGCACTCAATTAATCGTCTTCCACCGTCTGTATAAGTGTGCTTGAAGTTCACTGATTGAGACGTGAATGTAGTCTTGAATGGAGTCCAGCTGTGGACGAAGAACACAAACCAGGGTTAAAGTAGATACTCAAGGTAAAATATTCCTCCAGTAAAAGTAGAAGCTCCTCCTTTTAGACCTCCACTTGAGTAAAAGTACTAAAGTATTTCCCTTCAAATGTACTTAAGTATAAAGTAAAAGTACTAAAAGAGGAATTCTGGCTCTGATGTCCTGTTATCATTTTTATAACCAGACTGGCTTCATGAACTCATTTCAGGTGAAAGTCCTCCAGCGTCTCTCTTGGTAAACCAGTCTTTTAATAGAACGTCATTAATTAGCGACGCTGACGTCTATTAAAATGATCAGAAGCACAAAACACTGAAGGTAAACAGTTTCCATCAGGGAGAACCGAGTGGCTCTGAAATCACTTTTTACACACGAGCAAAGTTTCAGTTTCAGATTTATTTACAACTTAGTTCCAAGTTTAAGTTGAATAAAAACTGGCTTTAAACTCAGGATCACAGATGAGCTCCTTTACTATGTTGATCTGTAGGCGTCTGTTCATAAACATAAACCAGCCCAAACTCATTTACTATAAAATGAAATGGTGTTTGTAGAAATTCAGAAAAAAGCCGCGTCAGTCTCGACTGCATATGTGGACATATTTCTATATTGTGCTCTATTTACACAAAGTTAGGTTAGTTCATCATTTATGTTGAACAGACTCTCCCAAAGTTTTACGCTGCTGCGCTGACGTTGAACCGCGTGCTGCACTGGGTCGGTCTGACCAACAGGTCAAAACCAGCTCTAAACAAAGTGACCGCTGGGCCCTGATTGGCGCTCTGGCTTTGCGCTTCTTTCGTTTTGACATGTTACGTTTTTATACACACAGAAACCAAAAGGAACGACAGATTTCTCAAAATGTAGGAGGAAAAAGTCGGATATTAGACTCTGTAATGTAGTGGAGTGAAAGGAGAAAGACGCCCAGAACGGAGAAACTTCAGTACAGATACACCAAAAATACTAAAGTACAGAAACTCATTACATTTACTCAGTTACTCAGGTACTCAGATACTCAGGTACTCAGTTACTGTCCAGCACTGGTTGAGTGTGGAAATGTAGGAGGAAATGTGTTAAGAAGTGTTAAGGCTTAAAGCCAAGATGTGTTTGGTGTCTGAAGTTTGCCTCTTTAGTTTTCTGTGGGTTCTATGGATGCTACATGGATAATTTATCTAATAAGTAAGTATGGAGTAAAAAAGGGTCAGAAAGATTTTGAGCTTGTGAACTGATACTCACAAATGTTCTGAAATATGCAGCTGCGTTAGAGCAAATCCAGATTCACCGATCCTTTGGAACCTGCCTGCGTTTTGGAAGGTGTAGACGGTTTGGCTTCTGTGAATGAAGTGTGGTGAATGTGTGAATCAGCGCTACTCAGATGATTCACATTGTGCCCGACCATAAAGTCACATGAGTAGGTTTGAAGTTCCAAGTGTGGCAGCGGCAGTTTTTCACTGTGACCGTACAAACCCACCAGCACGTCTCACCTTTTCTGTTTGTGTGAACTTATTACAACTACGGATTTTTGGCCCGGCTTCGACGGCATGTTGATGACACCAATAGGAAAGCTTGAACAGGTCCGATCAGAAATCAGTCTGATTTATCCAATCGCAGCCCTGACTGGTTGCTGTCAGTCAAAGCTGTTGGTATCGGGCTCTAATGCTGCTTTAACCGAAGGCGTATGTGGGCATGTCGGTATCTGGTTCTAGCAGTATGTGAATATTTTATTCCCTGCTTCTCATTTATCAACCTGTCAACTGTACACATCATAGCTTTTATTAATAATCTACATCACTGCTCCAAAACTGTACTTTGTGAATGGTGCAATACTGGTTTACATCAATGTGTATATTTAGAGTCTAAAGTATATGTGTATATATACACCGGTCAGGCGTAACATTCTGACCACCTCCTTGTTTCTACGCTCACTGTCCACTTTATCAGCTCCACTGACCGTATAGCTGCACTCTGTAGTTCTACAGTTACAGACTGTAGTCCATCTGTTTCTCTGATACTCTGTTACCCTGTTCTTCAGTGGTCAGGACCCCCATGGACCCTCACAGAGTAGGTACTGTTTGGGTGGTGGGTCATTCTCAGCACTGCAGTAACACTGACGTGGTGGTGGTGTGTTAGTGTGTGTTGTGCTGGTTCGAGTGGATCAGACACAGCAGTGCTGCTGGAGTTTTTAAACACCTCAATGTCGCTGCTGGACTGAGAATAGTCCACCAGCACAACACACACTAACACACCACCACCACCACGTCAGTGTCACTGCAGTGCTGAGAATGATCCACCACCCAAACAGTACCTGCTCTGTGAGGGTCCATGGGGGTCCTGACCACTGAAGAACAGGGTAACAGAGTATCAGAGAAACAGATGGACTACAGTCTGTAACTGTAGAACTACAGAGTGCAGCTATACGGTCAGTGGAGCTGATAAGGTGGATAAAGTGGAGTGTTGAAACGAGGAGGTGGTCAGAATGTTACGCCTGACCGCTGTGTGTACATATATATATATTTTTTTGTGTGTGTGTGTGTGTGTGTGTGTGTGTGTGTGTTTAGTGCTACACGAAGTTTACACTCACCTTCGCATCTGTTTTAATGTGATGTGAATTGATTTTATTTGATCTTAAATACGGTTCACTGACGAAGCTCTTCTTTCTCTTCAGGGTCATTCTAAGGGGCCTTTTCTGGTCAGTGCCCCTCTGTCCACCATTATCAACTGGGAGAGAGAGTTTGAGATGTGGGCACCAGATTTCTATGTGGTGACATACACTGGGGACAAAGACAGCCGGGCGGTTATACGGGAGAACGAGTTCACCTTTGAGGACAGTGCCGTCAAATCTGGACGCAAGGTTTTCCGTATGAAGGTCAGAAGTCTTTCTGCGTCTGAAACCGAGTAACTTCCAGCCTTTAGAGGTCTAGGGTTTCGCTCGTTTTGCCGTGACGTCTGTATTAGGTTTACTTTTTCTATTGACAGTCTGTCTTTTTCCGTTTGTTTCAGTGTCAAACACTAACAAACTTTTCATCAAATTCAAATCATAAGCATCTGCTCGTCTACGTACAGACACCGATGTGGAATGGCCTGGAAGTTTATAATCCACAGAATTGCTCCAGTTGTTTCTAGAAACGCCGAGTGAGAAATAAATCGTCTAAAAGACGAACGTGCTTCTTCTGCCTGAGAGAACTGTGATTCGCCTGCCTTCGTAGTTGTGGCTGGATGATGTTGATTATGCCTGTATTCATATGGCTGGTGTTTTTATTTTAAACCCATAGAAAGACACGCCTGTGAAGTTCCATGTGCTGCTAACCTCGTATGAGCTGATCACCATTGACCAGGCCATTCTGGGCTCCATTAGCTGGGCCTGTCTAGTAGTGGATGAAGCCCACAGACTGAAGAACAACCAGTCTAAGGTACAGGACTGACTTTACACATTACAGTGCACCACAGCTGCTGTACCATGCAAACGATTCCTGGACTGACTGTGTAAATACGCTGTAAGTCCTTGTTGTGCCCATCAGTACTTTATTTTGCAGTGGAAAGGAAAATGCTGGTGGTGAACCTCTTAGAACTTAATTTGTGATGCATGATAGCACCGTCATATCACCATATTGGTGGATGTTTGCTTTTAGCTGCTGTCGGATTAAAACCTCGTATCTCCAAAATAGTAACTTTACAGCAGAAGGAAAAAACCTACTTTAATTTTAATACAAGTCAATGGAACCAGAATTTTTCCAATGAATTTTGGGCCGTTTCTTTTGGTCCATTCATCATGAAATTTACACACAGTGTAAAGAACAACAGGCCTTTCAAATGATGTTAAACGCTGAAGAACCTTAGCAGGTTCTCCTCCGACAGCAGGAACATATACTGTATGTATTTGCATCGCACAGACGTTGCGGTTTGATACGTATTTCAAACCATCTAAAGACTCTCAGAGTGCAGAATGTTTTGGTGGAACTGAGCTTCCATGCTAAAATCTGCATTTTATTCATTTTTTTTGCATGTGCAAACGTCTTTAATATAATATATAAATATAATTCTAATACTCATCTGTAATACTAACTCAAACCACTCAACTAATTGTTTCTGTTTATGGGCATTGACAGATTATGTACAGGTGTATGCAAATTTTGTATAACCCCAGTTAAATGACATGATTTTTAGATTTTTAACACTTTAACGAGAAGTTTCCACTTCCCTAGAGAGAACTCATTTCACTGCTGTGAGACGAAAACCTCGTATCTCCACTTTTGTTGTTTTTCAGTTTTTGACATCATTTGAAAAAGCCTGTTGTTTTTTACATTGCGTGTAAATTTCATGTTGAATGGACTAAAAGAAACGACCCAAAATGACCTGGAAAAACTTCTGGTTCCATTGACTTCCATTAAAAGTACAGCAGGGTTTTCCTTCTCCTGTAAAGTTCCCATTCTGGAGATACGAGGTTTTCTTCTGACGTTTTAAATATGCATTTTTTCAGAAAATTTTAGAGCACAATTTCTATTTATTTACCGGGTTTAGAATTTTGGGGAAAATAACATAAAATATGAAATGTGCCATAATGTTTACATAGGCCGTATTTTTTCCAGTAGTGTGTTAGTGTGTGTTGTGCTGGTCTGAGTGGATCAGACACAGCAGTGCTGCTGGAGTTTTTAAACACCTCAGTGTCACTGCTGGACTGAGAATCGTCCACCAACCAAAAATATCCAGCCAACAGCGTCCAGTGGGCAGCGTCCTGTGGGCAGCGTCCTGTGGGCAGCGTCCTGTGACCACTGATGAAGGACTAGAGGATGACCTACACAAACTGTGCAGCAGCAGATGAGCTGTCGTCTCTGACTTTACATCTACAAGGTGGACCAACAAGGTAGGAGTGTCTAATAGAGTGGACAGTGAGTGGACACAGTGTTCACAAACTCCAGCAGCACTGCTGTGTCTGATCCACTCAGACCAGCGCAACACACACTAACACACCACCACCACGTCAGTGTTACTGCAGTGCTGAGAATGACCCACCACCCAAACAGTACCTGCTCTGTGAGGGTCCATGGGGGTCCTGACCACTGAAGAACAGGGTAACAGAGTATCAGAGAAACAGATGGACTACAGTCTGTAACTGTAGAACTACAGAGTGCAGCTATACGGTCAGCGGAGCTGATAAGATGTACAATGAGCGCAGAAACGAGGAGGTGGTCAGAATGTGATGGCTGACCGGTGTATAGTAACTCCATATTAGTGCTGGGGCTTCTTCTTTCACTTCTCACTGATGCTGTATGTCACTGTTAGCTGTAGAAATGCTTCTGCTGTTTTAGATGCAGTATATTCACTCAACATTAGTGGCTGGGTCATAGTGAGTGAATCAGATTGTGTTGATCGCACTCTTGTCTCTTTTTGTTTTCAGTTTTTCAGAATCCTGAATGGCTATAAGATCTATTATAAACTGCTCCTCACCGGAACTCCGTTACAGAACAATCTAGAAGAGTTATTCCACCTGCTTAACTTCCTCACCCCAGAGCGCTTCAAGTAAGAGCACACAGAGCGTGACTCACGCCGTGATTCATAATCAGGGAGCAGTGCTGAGCACATGGACAAATCCTATAGTGCAAGAAAAGAGTGCTACTGCAGTTGTAATTGTGGGAATGTTGCTGTTGGACAGTCCCTAAAGCTAAGTGGATGTGTTTGTAACTCCCTGTCTGTGCAGTAATCTGGAGGGCTTTCTCGAGGAGTTTGCGGACATCTCTAAGGAAGACCAGATAAAGAAGCTGCATGACCTGCTGGGGCCGCACATGCTCAGGAGGCTGAAGGCGGACGTTTTCAAAAACATGCCGGCGAAGACGGAGCTCATTGTCCGAGTGGAGCTCAGCCCCATGCAGAAGTGAGGCCTTCTTTCTCTCTGTGACTCTGCAGTGCTTATTCTTTATCTTTAGCAACAATATTATTATTAGTAGTAGTAGTATTAGTATTAGTAATATTTATCTGTTTATATATGTGTTCACGTTCAAGTTATGTGAACTTCAGATTATTTGGAAATGTTTTGGTCCATTCATCATGAAATTAACACGCAATGTAAAGAACAACAGGCATGTAGACCTGGAGTTTCCCCACTATCTGATTACTGTCTGACTCCTGTAGACCTGGAGTTTCCCCACTATCTGATTACTGTCTGACTCCTGTAGACCTGGAGTTTCCCCACTATCTGATTACTGTCTGACTCCTGTAGACCTGGAGTTTCCCCACTATCTGATTACTGTCTGACTCCTGTAGACCTGGAGTTTCCCCATTATCTGATTACTGTCTGACACCTGTAGACCTGGAGTTTCCCCATTATCTGATTACTGTCTGACTCCTGTAGACCTGGAGTTTCCCCATTATCTGATTAGTGTCTGACTCCTGTAGACCTGGAGTTTCCCCATTATCTTATTACTGTCTGACTCCTGTAGACCTGGAGTTTCCCCATTATCTGATTACTGTCTGACTCCTGTAGACCTGGAGTTTCCCCATTATCTGATTAGTGTCTGACTCCTGTAGACCTGGAGTTTCCCCATTATCTGATTACTGTCTGACTCCTGTAGACCTGGAGTTTCCCCATTATCTGATTACTGTCTGACCCCTGTAGACCTGGAGTTTCCCCATTATCTGATTACTGCCTGACTCATGTAGACCTGGAGTTTCTCCATTATCTGATTACTGTCTGACTCATGTAGACCTGGAGTTTCCCCACTATCTGATTACTGTCTGACTCCTGTAGACCTGGAGTTTCCCCATTATCTGATTACTGTCTGACTCCTGTAGACCTGGAGTTTCCCCATTATCTGATTACTGTCTGACTCCTGTAGACCTGGTGTTTCCCCATTATCTGATTACTGTCTGACTCCTGTAGACCTGGAGTTTCCCCATTATCCATTATCTGATTACTGTCTGACTCCTGTAGACCTGGAGTTTCCCCATGATCTGATTACTGTCTGACTCCTGTAGACCTGGAGTTTCCCCACTATCTGATTACTGTTTGACTCCTGTAGACCTGGAGTTTCCCCATTATCCATTATCTGATTACTGTCTGACTCCTGTAGACCTGGAGTTTCCCCGTTATCTGATTACTCTCTGACTCCTGTAGACCTGGAGTTTCCCCACTATCTGATTACTGTTTGACTCCTGTAGACCTGGAGTTTCCCCATTATCCATTATCTGATTACTGTCTGACTCCTGTAGACCTGGAGTTTCCCCATTATCCATTATCTGATTACTGTTTGACTCCTGTAGACCTGGAGTTTCCCCATGATCTGATTACTGTCTGACTCCTGTAGACCTGGAGTTTCCCCATTATCTGATTACTGTCTGACTCCTGTAGACCTGGAGTTTCCCCATTATCTGATTACTGTCTGACTCCTGTAGACCTGGAGTTTCCCCATTATCTGATTACTGTCTGACACCTGTAGACCTGGAGTTTCCCCATTATCTGATTACTGTCTGACTCCTGTAGACCTGGAGTTTCCCCATTATCTGATTACTGTCTGACTCCTGTAGACCTGGAGTTTCCCCATTATCTGATTACTGTCTGACTCCTGTAGACCTGGAGTTTCCCCATTATCTGATTACTGTCTGACTCCTGTAGACCTGGAGTTTCCCCATGATCTGATTACTGTCTGACCCCTGTAGACCTGGAGTTTCCCCATTATCTGATTACTGCCTGACTCATGTAGACCTGGAGTTTCCCCATTATCTGATTACTGTCTGACTCATGTAGACCTGGAGTTTCCCCACTATCTGATTACTGTTTGACTCCTGTAGACCTGGAGTTTCCCCATTATCTGATTACTGTCTGACTCCTGTAGACCTGGAGTTTCCCCACTATCTGATTACTGTCTGACTCCTGTAGACCTGGAGTTTCCCCATTATCTGATTACTGTCTGACACCTGTAGACCTGGAGTTTCCCCATTATCTGATTACTGTCTGACTCCTGTAGACCTGGAGTTTCCCCATTATCTGATTAGTGTCTGACTCCTGTAGACCTGGAGTTTCCCCATTATCTTATTACTGTCTGACTCCTGTAGACCTGGAGTTTCCCCATTATCTGATTACTGTCTGACTCCTGTAGACCTGGAGTTTCCCCATTATCTGATTAGTGTCTGACTCCTGTAGACCTGGAGTTTCCCCATTATCTGATTACTGTCTGACTCCTGTAGACCTGGAGTTTCCCCATTATCTGATTACTGTCTGACCCCTGTAGACCTGGAGTTTCCCCATTATCTGATTACTGCCTGACTCATGTAGACCTGGAGTTTCTCCATTATCTGATTACTGTCTGACTCATGTAGACCTGGAGTTTCCCCACTATCTGATTACTGTCTGACTCCTGTAGACCTGGAGTTTCCCCATTATCTGATTACTGTCTGACTCCTGTAGACCTGGAGTTTCCCCATTATCTGATTACTGTCTGACTCCTGTAGACCTGGAGTTTCCCCATTATCTGATTACTGTCTGACTCCTGTAGACCTGGAGTTTCCCCATTATCCATTATCTGATTACTGTCTGACTCCTGTAGACCTGGAGTTTCCCCATGATCTGATTACTGTCTGACTCCTGTAGACCTGGAGTTTCCCCACTATCTGATTACTGTTTGACTCCTGTAGACCTGGAGTTTCCCCATTATCCATTATCTGATTACTGTCTGACTCCTGTAGACCTGGAGTTTCCCCGTTATCTGATTACTCTCTGACTCCTGTAGACCTGGAGTTTCCCCACTATCTGATTACTGTTTGACTCCTGTAGACCTGGAGTTTCCCCATTATCCATTATCTGATTACTGTCTGACTCCTGTAGACCTGGAGTTTCCCCATTATCCATTATCTGATTACTGTTTGACTCCTGTAGACCTGGAGTTTCCCCATGATCTGATTACTGTCTGACTCCTGTAGACCTGGAGTTTCCCCATTATCTGATTACTGTCTGACTCCTGTAGACCTGGAGTTTCCCCATTATCTGATTACTGTCTGACTCCTGTAGACCTGGAGTTTCCCCATTATCTGATTACTGTCTGACACCTGTAGACCTGGAGTTTCCCCATTATCTGATTACTGTCTGACTCATGTAGACCTGGAGTTTCCCCATTATCTGATTACTGTCTGACTCCTGTAGACCTGGAGTTTCCCCATTATCTGATTACTGTCTGACTCCTGTAGACCTGGAGTTTCCCCATTATCTGATTACTGTCTGACTCCTGTAGACCTGGAGTTTCCCCATTATCTGATTACTGTCTGACCCCTGTAGACCTGGAGTTTCCCCATTATCTGATTACTGCCTGACTCATGTAGACCTGGAGTTTCCCCATTATCTGATTACTGTCTGACTCATGTAGACCTGGAGTTTCCCCACTATCTGATTACTGTTTGACTCCTGTAGACCTGGAGTTTCCCCATTATCTGATTACTGTCTGACTCCTGTAGACCTGGAGTTTCCCCACTATCTGATTACTGTCTGACTCCTGTAGACCTGGAGTTTCCCCATTATCTGATTACTGTCTGACTCCTGTAGACCTGGAGTTTCCCCATTATCTGATTACTGTCTGACTCCTGTAGACCTGGAGTTTCCCCATTATCCATTATCTGATTACTGTCTGACTCCTGTAGACCTGGAGTTTCCCCATGATCTGATTACTGTCTGACTCCTGTAGACCTGGAGTTTCCCCACTATCTGATTACTGTTTGACTCCTGTAGACCTGGAGTTTCCCCATTATCCATTATCTGATTACTGTCTGACTCCTGTAGACCTGGAGTTTCCCCATTATCTGATTACTCTCTGACTCCTGTAGACCTGGAGTTTCCCCACTATCTGATTACTGTTTGACTCCTGTAGACCTGGAGTTTCCCCATTATCCATTATCTGATTACTGTCTGACTCCTGTAGACCTGGAGTTTCCCCATTATCCATTATCTGATTACTGTTTGACTCCTGTAGACCTGGAGTTTCCCCATGATCTGATTACTGTCTGACTCCTGTAGACCTGGAGTTTCCCCATTATCTGATTACTGTCTGACTCCTGTAGACCTGGAGTTTCCCCATTATCTGATTACTGTCTGACTCCTGTAGACCTGGAGTTTCCCCATTATCTGATTACTGTCTGACACCTGTAGACCTGGAGTTTCCCCATTATCTGATTACTGTCTGACTCCTGTAGACCTGGAGTTTCCCCATTATCTGATTACTGTCTGACTCCTGTAGACCTGGAGTTTCCCCATTATCTGATTACTGTCTGACTCCTGTAGACCTGGAGTTTCCCCATTATCTGATTACTGTCTGACTCCTGTAGACCTGGAGTTTCCCCATGATCTGATTACTGTCTGACCCCTGTAGACCTGGAGTTTCCCCATTATCTGATTACTGCCTGACTCATGTAGACCTGGAGTTTCCCCATTATCTGATTACTGTCTGACTCATGTAGACCTGGAGTTTCCCCACTATCTGATTACTGTTTGACTCCTGTAGACCTGGAGTTTCCCCATTATCTGATTACTGTCTGACTCCTGTAGACCTGGAGTTTCCCCACTATCTGATTACTGTCTGACTCCTGTAGACCTGGAGTTTCCCCATTATCTGATTACTGTCTGACTCCTGTAGACCTGGAGTTTCCCCATTATCTGATTACTGTCTGACTCCTGTAGACCTGGAGTTTCCCCATTATCCATTATCTGATTACTGTCTGACTCCTGTAGACCTGGAGTTTCCCCATGATCTGATTACTGTCTGACTCCTGTAGACCTGGAGTTTCCCCACTATCTGATTACTGTTTGACTCCTGTAGACCTGGAGTTTCCCCATTATCCATTATCTGATTACTGTCTTACTCCTGTAGACCTGGAGTTTCCCCATTATCCATTATCTGATTACTGTTTGACTCCTGTAGACCTGGAGTTTCCCCATGATCTGATTACTGTCTGACTCCTGTAGACCTGGAGTTTCCCCATTATCTGATTACTGTCTGACTCCTGTAGACCTGGAGTTTCCCCATTATCTGATTACTGTCTGACTCCTGTAGACCTGGAGTTTCCCCATTATCTGATTACTGTCTGACACCTGTAGACCTGGAGTTTCCCCATTATCTGATTACTGTCTGACTCCTGTAGACCTGGAGTTTCCCCATTATCTGATTACTGTCTGACTCCTGTAGACCTGGAGTTTCCCCATTATCTGATTACTGTCTGACTCCTGTAGACCTGGAGTTTCCCCATTATCTGATTACTGTCTGACTCCTGTAGACCTGGAGTTTCCCCATGATCTGATTACTGTCTGACCCCTGTAGACCTGGAGTTTCCCCATTATCTGATTACTGCCTGACTCATGTAGACCTGGAGTTTCCCCATTATCTGATTACTGTCTGACTCATGTAGACCTGGAGTTTCCCCACTATCTGATTACTGTTTGACTCCTGTAGACCTGGAGTTTCCCCATTATCTGATTACTGTCTGACTCCTGTAGACCTGGAGTTTCCCCACTATCTGATTACTGTCTGACTCCTGTAGACCTGGAGTTTCCCCATTATCTGATTACTGTCTGACTCCTGTAGACCTGGAGTTTCCCCATTATCTGATTACTGTCTGACTCCTGTAGACCTGGAGTTTCCCCATTATCCATTATCTGATTACTGTCTGACTCCTGTAGACCTGGAGTTTCCCCATGATCTGATTACTGTCTGACTCCTGTAGACCTGGAGTTTCCCCACTATCTGATTACTGTTTGACTCCTGTAGACCTGGAGTTTCCCCATTATCCATTATCTGATTACTGTCTTACTCCTGTAGACCTGGAGTTTCCCCGTTATCTGATTACTCTCTGACTCCTGTAGACCTGGAGTTTCCCCATTATCTGATTACTGTCTGACTCCTGTAGACCTGGAGTTTCCCCATTATCCATTATCTGATTACTGTTTGACTCCTGTAGACCTGGAGTTTCCCCATGATCTGATTACTGTCTGACTCCTGTAGACCTGGAGTTTCCCCATTATCTGATTACTGTCTGACTCCTGTAGACCTGGAGTTTCCCCATTAT
Source organism: Pygocentrus nattereri (assembly GCF_015220715.1). Lineage (NCBI taxonomy): Eukaryota > Metazoa > Chordata > Actinopteri > Characiformes > Serrasalmidae > Pygocentrus > Pygocentrus nattereri. Next base: position 361,626 of record NC_051231.1, read on the forward strand.
CTGATTACTGTCTGACTCCTGTAGACCTGGAGTTTCCCCATTATCTGATTACTGTCTGACTCCTGTAGACCTGGAGTTTCCCCATTATCTGATTACTGTCTGACTCATGTAGACCTGGAGTTTCTCCATTATCTGATTACTGTCTGACTCCTGTAGACCTGGAGTTTCCCCATTATCTGATTACTGTCTGACTCCTGTAGACCTGGAGTTTCCCCATTATCTGATTACTGTCTGACTCCTGTAGACCTGGAGTTTCCCCATTATCTGATTACTGTCTGACTCCTGTAGACCTGGAGTTTCCCCATTATCTGATTACTGTCTGACTCCTGTAGACCTGGAGTTTCCCCATTATCTGATTACTGTCTGACTCCTGTAGACCTGGAGTTTCCCCATTATCCATTATCTGATTACTGTTTGACTCCTGTAGACCTGGAGTTTCCCCATGATCTGATTACTGTCTGACTCCTGTAGACCTGGAGTTTCCCCATTATCTGATTACTGTCTGACTCCTGTAGACCTGGAGTTTCCCCATTATCTGATTACTGTCTGACTCCTGTAGACCTGGAGTTTCCCCATTATCTGATTACTGTCTGACTCCTGTAGACCTGGAGTTTCCCCATTATCTGATTACTGTCTGACTCATGTAGACCTGGAGTTTCTCCATTATCTGATTACTGTCTGACTCCTGTAGACCTGGAGTTTCCCCATTATCTGATTACTGTCTGACTCCTGTAGACCTGGAGTTTCCCCATTATCTGATTACTGTCTGACTCCTGTAGACCTGGAGTTTCCCCATTATCTGATTACTGTCTGACTCCTGTAGACCTGGAGTTTCCCCATTATCTGATTACTGTCTGACTCCTGTAGACCTGGAGTTTCCCCATTATCTGATTACTGTCTGACTCCTGTAGACCTGGAGTTTCCCCATTATCTGATTACTGTCTGACTCCTGTAGACCTGGAGTTTCCCCATTATCTGATTACTGTCTGACTCCTGTAGACCTGGAGTTTCCCCATTATCTGATTACTGTCTGACTCCTGTAGACCTGGAGTTTCCCCATTATCTGATTACTGTCTGACTCCTGTAGACCTGGAGTTTCCCCATTATCTGATTACTGTCTGACTCCTGTAGACCTTAAATGTTTCTATATGTTATGTATTTAAATTCTATAAGGGGGCTACGCACCTTAGATTTTCTCTTTCCACTTGTGTAAATGTGATTTGACAGTAATCGTGATTTGATTTGTAATTTTATAAATCCACACAAATGTTGTTAGTGGGGGAAAAAGTTTTAAGCGTTTGATAATTTAGGCACAGTGCTGGATGCTTGGATTAGCTCCCCTTATAACTTCAGTGCAACACGACGCAAACGCTGGACACCAACGCTGGACACCAACACTGAAGGCTGATTGGCTGATTGGCTGATTGGTGGCATTTCTGTAAGAAAGATTGCGTGAATTAGATTTGAAGCCCAGCCGTCACTTTCCCAGAGCTTTGCTTGGTCTCTGTAGAGTTGAACTATATAGTAAATATAGAGGTTGCTGATGGTTGATGTCGTCCGGCTGTGGTTTAAAAAAGAAGCTCTTGTGTTTTTGACCTAGTTGCATGTACTTGTATACCATAAAACTAAAAAGGATTTGGAGCCGGGAACTTGATCTGCTTGGCACTCCTCTTTCACAGGAAGTACTACAAGTTCATCCTAACGCGGAACTTTGAGGCGCTGAACTCTAAAGGAGGTGGGAACCAGGTTTCTCTGCTCAACATCATGATGGACCTGAAGAAATGCTGCAATCACCCCTACCTGTTCCCTGTGGCTGCTGTGGTGAGTGCGTCCAAAGCAAAGTGCCATTTAGGCCCGACACTGTTTAGTTATTAGTAATTCAATAATTTCCTGATTTTTTTGATGATCAGTCAGTGGATTAGTTTTAAAAATGGTGCAAACAAAAAAAAAAAAACTGCACAGCCTTTCAAACATTCCAAAATAGTTTTGGGAAGCCTTTCAGTTGACTTAGAAACATAATTAAAAACATTATTTGGCAAAAATGCATGCAAATAGTCAGAGAGTCCAGTAGGAGAATTTAAAATGTGCATTATTTATCATTCAAACTGACGACTAGTTACTGCTGATTTATGCAAAAGGTACATTGATTTTTTACCTTCCAATCAAGTTTAATTGGTTTATCATGTCAGGTGTATTTTAATGAAGTAACGTTTCCTTTGTCAGTTTACAGAAAGCCAAACACATGAAACAGAGAGCTCTTTAGATTTTGCCATTTCCCGTATGCAAAACAGTGTTTTTGAAAATATGTGTCATTTCCATGTGTGTTTTTACATATATGTAAATGTTAAATATTTACGTATGCGCATATATATATACACATACATACACACACACACACACACACACACACACACACATATATATGTGTGTGTGTGTGTGTGTGTGTGTGTGTGTGCATATATTGCCATATATTTCAATTTTTAAAAATGACACGTTAATTAGACGTAGCAGACATATTTTAACACAACGCGCGTGCGGCATATACACCAATGAGGCATAACATTATGAGCACCTCCTTGTTGTTATATTCATTGTCCACCTAAGGACCCCCATGGACCCTCACAGAGCAGGTACTATTTGGGTGGTGGGTCATTCTCAGCACTGCAGCAACACTGACGTGGTGGTGGTGTGTTAGTGTGTGTTGTGCTGGTCTGAGTGGATCAGACGCAGCAGTGCTGCTGGAGTTTTTAAACACCTCAGTGTCGCTGCTGGACTGAGAATAGTCCACCAGCACAACACACACTAACACACCACCACCACGTCAGCGTTACTGCAGTGCTGAGAATGACCCACCACCCAAATAGTACCTGCTCTGTGAGGGTCCATGGGGGTCCTGACCACTGAAGAACAGGGTAACAGAGTATCAGAGAAACAGATGGACTACAGTCTGTAACTGTAGAACTACAGAGTGCAGCTATATGGTCAGTGGAGCTGATCAGATGGAAAGAAAGATCCTCCTTCTCCCTTCATCACATGCAGGTGCAGTGGTCATTGCTGCTGCAGTGTTCGTCTGTTAGCTGATTGGCAGTTGGCATTCTCCTCCAAGATGCTGAGGTTCTTCATGTGTTTTAGGGCATTTGCCAGCCTTCACCCTGCCAGCCTTCACCCTGCCAGCTTGATATCACTGTGAACCAGGGGAAGCTTGGCTAGTGGGTGGAGTTTAACATAACTTTAAAAAAAAAGAAACTTGAGCGTTACTGGGGAATAAAACCTCAACTGGAGATAAAGGGTCCGCAGACTCGTGACAGGCAGTTTATGTGTCAGGACAGCAGAGGTTAGGGGGAGAGAGAACGTGGATGGGCTCACTGACCTCAATTTACACCGTAGCCTTCCGGTATTTTTAGCTCACTGTGAGGCAGAGTTACATAACAGCTGTTTAAAAGTGACTCTCACTGGTAACACTGCTGTTTTTCTCTGTCCAGGTGCTAAAAATACAAACCTCCAGTGTTTATAACACAGTTTTGATGTTCACAGAACAAGAACTTCTTTCATATCTGTGTTGCATAATCGTTATTAAGGCCATCTGAAGTCCACTGTGGTTGCTGGGCATGTTAGAACATGCTGACCCTGCTAGAAAAACCTGCATAGACCAGCATGGCTGGTCACCAGCATAACCAGCCTACGTAGTGTTGTGGATGCTGGTATGCTGGTCAGCAGCCTTGAGAGCTGTTGGGCTGATTAGCCGTAAGACCAGCATGGCGCTGCAGTCAGAACTAAACCTCGTGTCTCCAAAGTGGCGACTTTACAGGAGAAGGAAAAAACACACTTTAATTTCAGTGTACGTCAATGGAACCAGAATTTTCAGATTGATTTTGGGTCATTTCTTTTGGTCCACTCAACATGAAATTTGAGCACAATATAAAGAACAACAGGCTTTTTTCAAATATGTCAAAAACTGCAAAAATGGAGATATGAGGTTTTGTTCCGACAGCAGGGATATGTTGTGTTTTGGATGCTGGTCTTTTGGTAATCCAGCATGGCAATTCTGGGTGACAAGCTAAACCAGCACCAGACCAGACCAGGACTAGAGCAGACCAGGACTAGAGCAGCATGGAATGCATGATAGTCTGTGCTGTTTTTTCAGCAGGGCTTCCTCATCAAATCTGCGGTGTTTTCTCCAAACCCCCAGTTGTAGTCGATCAGTTTGGAGTCTGAAATTCGCTTCTTCAGTTTTGCACTGGAGCTACGAGGCTAACGGCTGACAGGTAATGAGCGTATACTCCACATTAGCGTTGTGCTAACTACAATCCTAAACCACCACATCGTTTCCTCAGACTTTTTAAGACAGCATGTGTTGGTCCACTGGCTTGATAAGGTCAGCACCCTGCTGGTCCACCGTCAGACCACCCAGGTTACTGTCCTGCATACGAACTAGTTTTAATCTCCTTAAACTGATTTGACTTTTATTTTAGTAAAAATCCAGCTTCAGTGTTTTCAAAGTCAAAACTTCACTTATCAGCACTCATTTTCCACCCAGCGTCTAGTTTACGGATTTTTCCTTCCTTCTTATTTTTAGTTAATCAATTAATTAATTAATTACACTTTGTAAATTAGTTTAGTAAATTAATTTAATTTAGTGTCAGCAACAACGTCGTCTATAAACTCATTTTATTTCAGGCCTAGTCGTTATTTTTATATGTTTATTTTCTAAAATAAAAGTCTCTGCATTTAAAAACTGTTTAAAGGGGATTAAAAACTAGGTACAGCTTGTGTGGAGGACAGAAATCTGGGCAATCAGTCAGCGGGGTGCTGACCTTATCAAGCCAGCGGGCCGGTATGTGCTCGATGTCTGGGACTAGTTAGAGCTTGTACACAAATCAGTAACCTGGGTGGTCAGAGAGTGGACTAGCAGTGGCCAACAGCCAGCAGGGCGGCGACATTATAAAGCCAGCGGACCGATGTTTGATCAACAGGAGACTGCGTAACAAAACTAATGGCACATTCGGCTCTCGTTTCAGCTCGATTAGCCTTGTAGCTCCAAAACACAAAACCTCAGGTACCGAGCAGGTCTTGACTGATGGACTACATTAGGGCTAAAGGGACGTTCTTTCACTGAACTGTTGCTTTTACCTCTTTAGCTCTTCACAGACTCTGAATTGACGTGCTTGACGTGTCCCCCGCTGTGTAAATGTGTTCACAGGAGGCGCCGGTGTTACCCAATGGCTCTTATGACGGCAACCTACTGGTGAAGTCCTCAGGCAAACTCACGCTGCTTCAGAAGATGCTGAAGAAGCTCAAAGACGAAGGGCACCGGGTCCTTATTTTCTCGCAGGTCATTAACGAAGGCGGAATAACAATAAAGCGGTTTACATCCGCAGCCATATCTCTTATTTTGAGCAGAAGATTAATTACAGGGTAGGGCTTGAATGGAAGACGAGGACGGAGCACATTTATCTCTCCAAATGGGAGACGACAAATTAAAAGCCTGCTTCTATATTTATCAGCCCCTCATTGTTTATTCCTCAGATGTGTCTCTGTTACACTGTGTGCGTAATCACTGTGTGCATTAATCTCAGGGTGTTTAAAGCAGCTGTGCCTTATTTTCCTCTGATTTGACTTTTTCATTTCGCCACCCTCGTCCTTTTTTGCGCATGAATCTGCATATTGATGGTAATGGATCTGTGATGCTTGGAAAGAGCCAAAGAAAAAGACACATTTCCTCTTGACTTTGGTCATTTCGCTCTATTTCCCACTCTTCTATGCAAAAAATGAGTCTCCTGTGTCTTTCCGTAGGCTCTGCAGTCGGCGGTTACGCTGTTAAGCCTTATTACTCAGTCATTCATGTTGAGTACAGTGTTTTTAACCTAAACTGCATCGCTAGCACAAGTATAATAGAAGCAGATGCTGCTTATAATACTAGCTCATTGGTTTCTGTCTCAAATGCGCTTCGAGCCAATGACTTGTTTTCTAAGTAGAAGGAAACATGATAAAGATAGTCTGCGGTGATTGACCATACGCACTGGAGGCTGCAGGTAGAGAATATCTTTAAAATTAATGCCTTAATATTCCTTTAACCCTCTACTGCGCGTTATGAGGGTAATTTAAAAATTATTTGATTATTAATTTATATAATTATAAAATCATTGATTATGATCATTTATAATTGGTCCTGATTATTACATTGAAAACCATTTGTAAATGATAATAATAATGTGTGCAGGGGTCTTTTTGGAGTATGTTGCCTTGAGGCAACACTGTGAGACAAAGGGAGGAAATGAGCCGTGTCCCCTGAGGCGGTGAGATCTGCCTTGTGATTGGCTAAATCCATTCCACTGTCACACAGTGTTGCTTCTAGGCAACAAACCTATTTCTGCAAATTCTCATTACCAGTGAAATCGTACTGAATGTTAAAAAAGAGGTTATATGACCGAGCGCATGCCTTTTACTCAAACTCTGCCTTTACTGTTAACCCTGTTACATATGAAAACATTGTTGTAAAGTGAGGAAAACGAGTTTGTTGCCCTGAGGCAACATTGTGCCATAGAAGGTCAATGTGTATTACTCCATAACTCCTATAATTTACAAAATATTTGCCAACTGCTTTGAATCTAATAAATAATGTCATTTACGCTCTAAAATAGCATAAAAATGTGTTTTTTATTATGTAGTAGATGAAAGTGTGTAATAATAAAAGTGAAGAATGGACTCAGTTTAGGAGGTTAAGCCATTAATAGCTGTTAACAATTAAATGAACACACCTGTGTGAAATTACAGATGATAATTTATGTGTGAATATATTATGTTTTATGAAGTTTCAGCATCCTGTTATTTTCTCTTGTGAGTTTGTTTCTGTGGTGACTGAAAGTTCCATATGTGGTAAGTGATTATATGCTACAGTGTCCGATGGAGATTAGGTGGGAAAATGCTGTGGGAATTATTTCCACGTTTAAAACTCTCAGCATGTCGTGAAAATAATACCTCTTCCCTCTATGGACCCTGTTTCAGATGACGAAGATGCTGGACCTGTTAGAGGACTTTCTGGAGTTTGAAGGCTACAAATATGAGCGTATTGATGGGGGCATCACAGGGGGACTGCGCCAGGAGGCCATTGACCGCTTTAACGGTGAGCGTATGGCATTGGAAAGGGTGTGGGGCATCCACTAGGGGGCAGCGTCCTGCTGATTAGCGCGTTAATGTGTTTGTACTGATTGGCTGTTCGTCTTTGTGAAGCTCCGGGGGCGCAGCAGTTCTGTTTCCTGCTATCCACACGTGCCGGGGGATTGGGGATCAACCTGGCAACCGCTGATACTGTCATCATCTATGACTCTGACTGGAACCCACACAATGATATCCAGGTACAAACACAAAGTAGCTGAACACACACACAACGTATATTACACTGTGTGTCCAAAAGTCTGTAGACGCCCCTGATGAGTGAGTCAGTATTTTAAGGTGGACCCATTGCTGATACAGGCGTTCACTTGCACACACACAGAAGAAGGATTGACTACAGAATGAAAGGCTCTGGAGCTGCCGCACATGAGCCAAAGGTGACCGGGCCCTGTGCCAAGCATAGGCCACTATCATTGGGCTATGGAGCTTTGGAGCTGCCTGGGTTCCACACAAGAACACTTACAATAAAAATAAAGCAAACATCTTCACGATCGTCCTGTACCATAAACAAGACGAGCACAATCAAAATCAGCAAGAGAATCAATAACCAGTAATAACCTACACTGAAACCCAACAATCAACAAACCCACAATAACATCTATAAGAGGTTCATCAAGTATTGTTTCAATAATAAATTAATAATAATAAATTACATTTATATAGCGCCTTTCACAAACCCAAGGTCGCTTCATATAGCAAAAAAATTGTATATAAATAATAGCTTTTTAAAAGAAAATCTACTTATAAAAGTAAAACTAAACTAAAAGTCCTATAAAGAACAGGTGTTTGACCGTGGACTTGGCACCACCAGGTGACCAGAACTCACTTGACATGTATTATACTCATTTTTTCATGAAAAAAACGGTGGTGTATTATTTCTTCACGTTATTTCATATTATTGGTGATAACTCCCTCCTCGAGTGCTCTACTGCTTTAATACAGCAGGTAAATAAATACAGTAAGAAATGAATAAACTGTCCGTGAACGCGGCTTTAATATGTTTTAATGTTCAGCTCCTTCCTCCTAATTAGAGCTCCTTAACGAGCAGCTCGTTGCTACGTCAGAGTGACGAGCTCCGCCCACTCGCTGCTCAGCCGGCAGTTCGTTCTCCAGCTCCTTACACTAAATTCCCAAACTGTCGTCTCCACTGAGCAGCTTTTCTGTTTTTACTGGGTCAGTTTTACGGCTCAGTCTGATTTGGTCCGACTCTGAAGATCAGACACGTCTGGCGAATGGTGTTGGGTTCATTTCTGGCTGATTCCAGGTTGTTCAGCTGTTCTTCTGTCACAGTTGCCGACTGAAAAGCTGCTCAGTGGTGACGACAGTTTGGGAATTTAGCGTCGTCTCGTCTTCAGAGTCGGACCAAATCGGCTGTCGGTCAGATGTGGTCTTAACAGCGTCCGTTTTCTGTTCGTGGCAAAGTAAGAAGTGAAAACGTTCAGATGGCTCGAGCGTCTCCTACAGCTGTCAGAGTCGTTGCTTAGCAACGGCGTCTCAGTGGAGTGATACAGCTCAACCAATCAGCTTGTGTGGCCGGAACTAACTGTTGTATAAAATAACATTGCATGAATAGCAGAAGACTAAACTTCAGTTAAGCCTCCACAGTTAAACATGATAATCATGTATGCATTTCATAGCCATGAACACAGAAAGAACCATGAGGAGCTAATCTGGCTGCTCGGTTCTGTATAATTTAAAGTTTATTAGCTGCACTTGACCATACCACTGGACAGTACGCCAGGTGTGACGGACAAGTGATCGAACTGCAGCGATCATAACAGAAGATGGAACTCTACCTGCTGCTTGAATAACTGGGAGCATGCGCTCAATATTACATGAGGAGTTAATAGATGTTGAAGATGTTGATATCTGATCAGGCTGCTATGTCCAAGTCCTGTCCAGTCGTGCCTCTATATTCGAGCCCAAAAATCCAGCAGCCTGGACTGCAGCCACAAACTCAAACCTCCATGACTCTAATTTTAGACTCAACAAGGCTGACCAGCTTGTTATTAAAAATAGAGATAGAGCTCCATCCGATACCTTTGGGATGAGTTGGTGTGCATTTGTGAACTAATCAGCTGTCATTTGTACCTGACCTCACTACTCACAGCTGTTCCAACATCTAATGCGAAGAGCAGAGACTGTTGCTATGTTACTATAGCAAAGGGGAGAAAAACCTATTCTTAATACCCTTGATTTCAGAAGAAATGCTGGTGTCTACAAACTTTTGGACACATATAGACTTTGGAGTAACATAATGTCCAGACTCATCTTCTTTAGCTCCTCTGACTTTAGTCTAAATGTTCTTCTCTTTCCCTCTTCAGGCGTTCAGCCGAGCACATCGCATTGGGCAGAACAAGAAAGTGATGATCTATCGCTTTGTTACACGAGCGTCCGTGGAGGAGCGCATCACTCAGGTGGCCAAACGCAAGATGATGCTGACCCACCTGGTCGTGCGACCAGGTTTAGGGTCCAAAACTGGCTCCATGTCCAAACAGGAGCTGGATGACATCCTCAAGTTTGGCACTGAGGAGCTCTTCAAAGATGATGTGGAAGCTATAGGTATCTTTCTGGAATTACCTGAAGCTCATGTTAACAGACTAAACATCTCATATGTATTGACTAGAATAATGTCATGCTATAAAAATGGTATAAATGGATTCCACTGTAGGCCAAAAATAAGGATATATATATATATATATATACACACACCGATCAGGCGTTACATTATGATCATCATTATCAGCTCCACTTACTGTATAGCTGCACTCTATAGTTCTACAGTTACAGACTGTAGTCCATCTGTTTCTCTGATACTCTGTTACCCTGTTCTTCAGTGGTCAGGACCCCCATGGACCCTCACAGAACAGGTACTGTTTGGGTGGGGGGATCATTCTCAGCACTGCAGTGACACTGACGTGGTGGTGGTGTGTTAGTGTGTGTTGTGCTGGTCTGAGTGGATCAGACACAGCAGTGCTGCTGGAGTTTTATAACATTATACATTTAATGGCAATTTCCAGCCTTACTTTATCCCTTAGAAGTAAACATGCACCTTTTTTTAAAGACTGATGTTTATAGATGGTCTCTGTTCTGATTGGCTGCTCCTTTCACTAGTGTAATGAGACCTGCCTCGTTCAAACAGCAGTTCTGAATTGAAATGTACACAACAAACTGTTAAGTTCTCTCCGAGCGTTTATATATATGACCCATATAGGGTTAACAGTACACATACTAACTGCCCATTTCCTGGACATGGATTAGGCCTAATCATGGACTAAATTCAGTACAAATTGAAAATTAGCGCTGGAAATTCTTTTTAGTGTAGACTTTGGCTTAATCTGGATCTGCAAAAGGAGCATTATACATATCGCTGCTGTCGGAAGAAAACCTCGTATCTCCAAAACGGTCACTTTACAGGAGAAGGAAAAAAACTACTTTACTTTTAATGGAAGTCAGTGGAACCAGAATGTTTTCCAGGTAATTTTGGGCCGTTTCCTTTTCATTAAATTTACACACAGTGTAAGGATAAACATTTTCAAATGATGTCAAAAACAGAAATATGACACAAATAGAGATACGAGGTTTTGTTCTGACAGCAGTGACATACATATTATTAACATCACATATCATTACGTATGATCCAGAAACTCAGAAATATTAGTTTTCATTGATGTGAGCCCTTTTAAAATGTTATGTTTAAGTCAATTTGTGAGCAACTAACATAAGATGTTTACTGATATCTAGTTCAGCCAAATACATGTTATTGCATCAGTACTGCAGTGCTGTAATTCTACTCTAGAACATTCTTGAATTCAGAACCATCAGCCAGCTGCGTTTTTCACACTATGGAATTACATAGACACACACACTAGTGAACACACACACTAGGGGGCAGTGAGCACACTTGCCCGGAGCAGTGAGCAGCCCTATCCACGGTGCCCGGGGAGCAGTTGGGGGTTAGGTGTCTTGCTCAAGGGCACCTCAGTCATGGACTGTCGGCTCTGGGGAACCGATGACCTTCCATTCACAGGGCCGGTTCCCTAACTTCCAGCCCACGACTGCCATTCTGTGTGAATATAGACAGATTTCTATAGATATCTAGAAAATATAGACAGTTTTCTTTACTATCCAAAACAGCTAGTGAACCTACACCTATTCTGAAAAGTTAATGATGGTAAAGGATTAGTCAATCCAAAATAAAAGTTTTGTCTCACAGTGCCCTGCATATACTTATCCACCAAATATATATATATATATTTTTTTTTAAAAAGCAGATACCTTATTACAAAAATGTCAGAAAACAGTGTCTCAGAAAACAGGCAGTGTATTCATAAGCATTTATTGTAACATTACATTTACAGCATTTGGCAGACGCTCTTATCCAGAGGAAGTAAAGGTAGTGTTGGGAGTCTTGCCCAAGGACTCTTATTAGTATAGTGCTTATCCAGGCAGGGATTGAACCCGAGTCTTCAGTATAGAAGGCAGAGGTGTCAGCCCATACACCATACCAGCCACGTGCTCCTGTGCGGCAGCTTTTAGAAGCATTAAACTCTTTAGACGTCTTGCTTCACCAGCACTGTGAACAGTTCTGATATGTTTCTCTAGAATAGCACTTTCACATCAAGCCACTCAGAATTTCTGAGGCTCTGTTCACATTTCCAGGCTGAAGTGGCCCAGATCTGACTTCCTGCCTTAATGTGACTCAGATCTGGTGTTTGTGATGGAATTTGTTTTTAACATCTCCTGGACCTGACTATCTCACCTATTCGCTCGCTCGCTCACTCACTCACTCACATTTGGCAGGCTGAAGATTCTCCACATGGGTGCGCCATTAGCACTCAAAAAGCTTTTGTTGCTTAATTAGAGCAGTGTTTCCCATCAGTAGCACTGTTTGTCCTCATTTGGCACACCTGACTGAGCTGATCGAGCCTTTAGGAGCCTCTGAATGGAGGAATCGAGTGGATCTGATTAGAACTGCAATAAAACTCTGCAGGAGAGTCAGCAGGAGCAAAACTCATTAACAGCCACTTACTGCACACATTCTTACTGCACACCTGTAGGACTGCACACCGTCTGTCCTGGGTTAATAAACATATCTTGAAAATAAAAGAGAGGAAAGGCGGCCTCCACACTTTGAGCCTATAGAGTGTCTCAGTATGTCTTGTCTGTTGCCTGCCGTGTGTGTGTGGCGTTAATTAAGCTGTGTGTCCTGTAGGGGACAGTAAGGACGGAGAGGAGGGCAGCGTGATCCACTACGACGATGATGCCATCTCCAAACTGCTGGACCGCAGCCAAGACGCCACAGAGGACACGGAGATTCAGAACATGAACGAGTATCTCAGCTCCTTCAAGGTGGCGCAGTACGTGGTCCGGGAGGAGGACGGAGAGGTGAGGGGAGGGGCGGGGGGTCTCCTTCAGGTCCTTCTGCCTTCACATCTGTTGTCTGTAGTGATGGGAAATTTTGAATGGGGAAACTTTTGGTGCTGATACAGTTTAGAAATTTCCAAAATGGTTTCGTTTGAATGGGATTTCCTTTGTTGTACGTGTTGAATTTCTCAGAACATTAATAATTGTAACTCTATTCTGGGAATTATTATAACTTCATGCCAGGAGATAATTATTTTATAACTTCATTCTTGAGATTCATTTTAATTGTAACTTTATTCTGGATGGTAATTTTATTATGACCTCATTCCGGATGGTTTTATTATAACTTTATTTTGGATAGTAACCTTATTATGACTTTATTCTGAGTGGTCATTTTTATACTCTCTCTCTTGATGTTATACATTTTATTTTAGAATCAGCTTTAAAGTGCAGGTCTGTTTATGATCCTGACCACATTGAAAACATCATCATTTTTTCGCGGCTTCCTACCATCTTAAAACCTCTGAAGTTGTAGTATATCATAGCATCATATAGTAATTTAATATATGTATCTTGGCCTATATCGCTCATGGGCAATAAGTATTAATAACTGAACTGCCAGTTTTTTGTCCTGACCGTCTAGTATTTTATTAACTTTATATGTCTGGGACGTCCACTACTCCACAGGAGGAGGTTCAGAGGGAGATTATTAAGCAGGAGGAGAATGTGGATCCAGACTACTGGGAGAAGCTCCTACGGCATCATTATGAACAGCAGCAGGAGGACCTGGCCCGCAATCTGGGCAAAGGCAAACGCATCCGCAAACAGGTCAACTACAACGACACCTCTCAGGAGGACCAAGGTACACACACACATACATACACACACACATACACACACACACGCACACACACACACACACAAACACACACTACAAAGAAGAAAATATGTGTTTTAATTGTACAAAAGTCTAAAACATATGATGGCATTTTAGTGCTGTGTAAAATGTAAATAAAAGCAGAATGCAATGATTTGTAAATCTAATAGACACATATTTTATTCACAGTAGGACATTTTACCATTTCCTGAAAAACATTAACTCGTTTAGAGCTTGACGGCAGCAGGCCATCTCAGAAAAGTTGGAAAATGAGCAGCAAAAGGCTGGAAGAGTAAGTAGTTTCCAAAAAGACTTTCAAATTTTGGTTCATCTGACCACAGAACAGTTTTCCATGCTGCCTCAGTCCATTTTAAATGAGTTCAGGCCCAGAGAAGGTGGCAGTGTTTCTGGCTCCTGTTTATATCTGGCTTCTTCTCTGCCTGATGCGGCTTTAACCTGTTTGTGGATTGTAGAGTGAACTGTGTTCACAGACGCTGATTTCTGGAAGTGTTTCGAGCTCATGCAGTGATTTCAGTTCAGAATCAGGCCTGTTTTTAATGCAGCGCCGCCTGAGAGCCTGAAGATCACGAGTGTCCAGTACTGACCGTCGGCCTGGTCCACTGCGTACGGGGATTTCTCCAGATTCTCTGAATCTTCTGATGATGTTATGTACTGTAGATGGTGGGATTTCCAAAGTCTTCACACTTTTATGTTGAACATTTTTCTAAAATTGTTCCACAATTTTTAGACGCAGTTTTTCTCAGGTTGGTGATCCTCTGCCCATCTTTGCTTCTGGGAGTCTCTGAGAGTCTCCGCCTCTCTAAAATGCTCTTTTATACTCAGTCCTGTGAGTTAGTTCCAAATTTGCTCCTCCAGCTGTTTTTATTAGTACCACTTACTTTTCCAGCCTTTTGCTGCTCCTGTTCCAACTTTTCTGAGATGCGCTGCTGCCGTCAAGCTCTAAACGAGTTAATGTTTTTCAGGAAATGGGAAAATGTCTCACTTTTAACATCTGATACGTGTTCTGTTATATATGGGTCTACTATATTTACAAAGTATTGCATTCTGCTTTTATTTACATTTATTTATATTTTACACAGCTTCCCAACTTTTTTGGAATTGGGGTTGTACTTAATTACCATTTAGACCGGACATTAAATAAATGAAGGGTGGTCTCCGACTTTTGCACATTACTGTATATTGACACACCTTGGGGCGACCTCTCAGTGCTTGAGCTGCTTTGGGTCTGGATGGACAGCAAACATGGGGATGTCTGCAGTAGTGAATGTATGTTTGTGCTATTTCGTGCTGGTTTGGCGCTCAGAATGGCAGGATGATCTTTCAGACAATCAGTCCGAATACTCTGTGGGGTCCGAGGATGAGGATGAAGATTTCGAGGAGAGGCCTGAAGGTGAGTAGCATTTTCTTTACCCACTTCCCTAAAACTCACACCACACAGATGTCTCAGCTGGGCTGTAGCTGCCTGGCTGATAGCTGAATGTATGAGTGTTGATGGGCGTTTCGGGTTGTAAATGTTGCATTGCTTTATTAGGAGGGCGCCGGCAGTCCCGCAGGCAGCTGAAGAGTGACAGGGACAAACCACTGCCCCCACTACTGGCTAGGGTAGGGGGAAATATAGAGGTGGGTATTTTCATGAACTTTACTAGATTAAAGGATTTATTTGAGAAAATTTCATATTTGTAGTTTTCCTCTTACCCCAAATATAGTTAATCAGCTCGTTCAGTGTCTGAATTTCGCTGAAGTTTTGGCTGGAGCTGTGAGGCTAATGTAGCTAATAATAATGGAACATTATAGCTGCTAATTGATATGGTCAAAAATAGGCTTAAGTACACTATATTTCCAAAAGTTTTCACTCCCCCACCCAAATCATTGAATTCAGGTGTTCCAGTCACTTCCATGACCACAGGTGTATAAAGCCGAGCCCCTAGGCCTGCAGACTGCTTCTACAGACATTAGTGAAAGAATGGGTCGCTCTCAGGAGCTCAGTGAGTTCCAGCGTGGTGCCGTGATCGGACGCCACCTGTGCAGCAAGTCCAGTCGGGAAATTTCCTCACTACTAAATATTCCACAGTCCACTGTCAGTGGAAGCGATTGGGAACGACAGCAGCTCAGCCACGAAGTGGTCGGCTACGTAAAATGACCGAGCGGTCAGCGGATGCTGAGGGGCATAGTGCGCAGAGGTCACCGAATTTCTGCAGAGTCCATCACTACAGACCTCCAAACTTCATGTGGCCTTCAGATCAGCTCAAGAACAGCGTAGAGAGCTTCATGGAATGGGTTTCCATGGCCGAGCAGCTGCATCCAAGCATTACATCACCAAGCGCAATGCAAAGTGGAGTGCAGTGGAGTAAAGCGCCGCCACTGGACTCTAGAGCAGTGGAGACGTGTTCTCTGGAGTGACCAATCACGCTTCTCCGTCTGGAAATCCGATGGACGAGTCTGGGTTTGGTGGTTGCCAGGAGACGGTACTTGTCTGACTGCATTGTGCCGAGTGTAAAGTTTGGTGGAGGGGGGATCATGGTGTGGGGGTGTTTTTCAGGAGTTGGGCTCGGCCCCTTAGTTCCAGTGAAAGGAGCTCTTAAAGCTTCAGCACCAAGAGATTCTGGACAATTTCATGCTCCCAACTTTGTGGGAACAGTTTGGGGACGGCCCCTTCCTGCTCCAACATGACTGCACACCAGTGCACAAAGCAGGTCCATAAAGACGTGGATGAGCCAGTTTGGTGTGGAAGAACTTGACTGGCCTGCACAGAGTCCTGACCTCAACCCCATAGAACCCCTTTGGGATGAATTAGAGCGGAGACTGTGAGCCAGGCCTTCTCGTCCAACATCAGTGTCTGACCTCACTAATGTGCTTCTGGAAGAACGGTCAAAAATTCCCATAAACACTCCTGACCCTTGTGGAAAGCCTTCCCAGAAGAGCTGAAGCTGTTATAGCTGCAAAGGGTGGGCCGACATCACATTAAACCCTAAGGATTATACCCTATGGAGCGAATACTATTGGCAATATAGTGTATGTTGCATTGTTGCTTAGCTGGGGTCAAATTCCAACTTTTGAATACATTCAGCAAAAACATCATGGCAAAACAGCAGGATAAACCCAGGCCTGGTTGTCCCATGGGATTTTAAGGGCATGTGCTTGGGCCTCATGCCACTAAGGGGCTTTTTGCATTATTCCTGAACGCTTGCTTCATTTTCTTTTCCAGTCACAGTTTAGCAGCTGTTTCACAGTATATTAGAGCTGAAGGATTAAGTGTTTTATATTGATATTGCTTTTGAAAGAATGCAGTTGTCAATTGGCAGGAGCTGCAATTTTTATATTATATAATATATTATCAACAATGTTGTTCTAACAGGTTTTAAAAGGGGGGAAATAACTAATAACACAGAGCTTGTAAGCTGCCTTTAGATAAGTTAGACCAATCAGAAGCAACAAAACAGCCATGTTCTGTATATATGACATCAGAACCATCCCAACTAACTGATATACAGTGTTCAAGCTTCATACCAGAAAAAGTGGGTATTCTGGTCTTCTTAGGCAAAAATAACAAACCTGGAAATTTATGTGTAGAAAATTACTGCATATAATTGCAAACACAATATTGGTCAGAAAAATCGGAATTAGATATTTTCCCCATTTGTGCCTGGATGATCTGTAAACTTGAGACCTGACAGCCTGAATAAAGTACAGGATATTCACTCCCAAAGTCAAACAGACCCAGGGCAGGTCAACACACTTCCTTCTGGACAAAATAAACGAGAAGATAATAGCAGTATCAGCCTAATAATGCAATGAACAGTGCATGGGGTAAGATGTTGACTGATCGGCTAAATTTGCAGGACATTTTGGCTCCGTTTGCATTTCCAGGCTGAAGTGGCTCAGATCCGATTTTCACCCTAATGTGGCTCAGATCTGGTGTTTTCAGCACCATGTGGACACAAATCTGATCTGTTCAAATCCGACCTGAGCCACTTTCATTATGTGGTCCTAGATCAGACACGTATCCGATTCGTGACCTTAATGTGACGTTCAGATCGGAATTCATGTGCTTTTTCCCCCATCATTCAGCGTTACCATGGCAACAGCGCCGACCAGCCGTTAAAGCCTGTAAACGGTGGAAAAGCAGCTCATCTCACCTTTTTCTCCTCCGTCTGGCTCTAATAATGAAGCTGAGAGCTGATCAGAGTTAATGATCTTCTCAGCGAAGCTCGTTCTGCTCGTTAGTTTGTGCTGATGATGCAGTGATTCAGTCACGTGACGTCACTGAGTAGGAGGAGCTCATGAGGGTCAGTTCAGGAGCCGGTTCATCACATTAATGACAGATTAGAGTCTCTGACCTAAACGAGTGAGAACCATCAAGTCAGAGAGACCGGATCTGAGCAACGAGGCCTGTAATGTGAACGCAGCCTTTGTCAATTAATTTTTCACCACAGTGTTCCTATAACAGCTTTGTGTGAAATATATATGTATATATTATGTCTGTGCTACATCTACTGCTGTTCTTATTGCAAACACTTCAGACAAGAAGAGTTAACTTTTCATCATACACAGATTAACAGTACAAATTGTATTGATGGATTTTCTGTAGGTGCTGGGTTTTAATGCACGTCAGAGGAAGGCCTTCCTGAATGCGATCATGCGCTGGGGGATGCCTCCGCAGGACGCATTCAACTCACACTGGCTGGTCAGGGACCTGAAGGGCAAGAGTGAGAAGGAGTTCAGGTACCGTTGTACACTATATCAAACAAGCTTTTCCATCTATTTAACTCTCAAATGCATTTCTTGCATCACTTAGCAACCCTGACCTCCATTGTTTTGGTAATGTGATAAAATATATGAAAATACACCCGTTGTCAAAAAATAGTTCCACCCAGGAGGAAGTGTCGGATTGCCATGCTGTTCGGAAGGACTGGAAAGGTTACCAGGAGCAACAAGTGATTAAAAGTGTAGATCGATATGGGTGATATTTATTGAGATACACATACAGAAGTAGTGTCTCTCAGTTTGGCGTCGGGCCGCCGTGTTTGCTAACGCAGAGTTGTAGAGGTTCCTAATGGTGTCCTGTGATGATCCATTCCAGGCAGCTTGAATATTCCCACGCAGTTCCTGCAGCTTTTGTGGTCCAGGTGGAGTGTTGAGCATGTCCAATAGCATCCCACACGTTTCCAATCATGGATAGGTCTGGTGATGCGGCTGGCCATGGCATAGTATATGGCATAGTCTTCAAGGAAGCTCTCGAGTCGGCAGCAGCATGCGGACAAGCGTTGTCCTGCTGGAATAGCGCACCGGAGTGTGCGTTCAGATACGGAAGGGCTACTGGATGCAGGACCTCATTAACCTAAGTTTGGGCTGTTGAAGTGCCTGTAATGAAGACCAAACGTGATCTGCAAATTGCACCCCACACCACGACACCAGGCCTTCTGGACGTGTGACTCCTGACCGCAAACCGTTCTTCTTGGCGCTGACCATGTCCACACATGGATCTGTTGGTCGTCTTCACCAAGATAAAAGCGGGACTTGTCACTGAAGATGACCTGCTGCCATTCTGTGTCACTCCATGACAGTCTGGCTCCGGTGCAGTCTTTGGCGATGTTGACGTGGTGTTAAGGGTGGTCTTCGTAACGGTCTGCGTGTATGTAGTCCTGCGTCGTGCAGCCGTCTGCCAACGACGCTGCCACTAACAGGATGAGTCACGGAGGGCATCACTGCTCGCTGAATGTCCGCAGTTGTGGCAATTGGGTCATTCCGCAGTTGGACAATCCGTCGGTTCTCCCTCCCTGTGGTTCGTGTAGCTCACCCACATCCTTCATGTCGGTGCGTGCCTTCTTCTATCCATCTTTTATACTGTCTGGACTTTATGGTGCGCGGTATGTCGAGAAGACAATGCCGCTTCCCGGAGCCCTACAGTGCGACCCCTCTCGAACTCTTCCAGCGATATAGCCCTTCCTTGCTTACGTCACGTGCACAGCCGAGCTTGAAACTTTAATCCGCATGTCTCACGATGTCAAATCTGCCCATCAAATGCCATTCCTGTCAGGTGATTCCTTCTGGGTGCACCTGTTTAGTTGACGATGAGTGTATACGCATATAAGGGCTAATTAATGTTGCTTATTAATGCTGTGTCTTTTGTGTCTGTCTCTCTGTCTCAGAGCATACGTGTCTTTGTTTATGAGGCACCTGTGTGAGCCGGGAGCAGACGGGGCGGAGACGTTTGCGGATGGTGTACCAAGAGAGGGTCTGTCCCGACAGCACGTCCTCACCAGGATCGGAGTCATGTCTCTGGTTCGTAAGAAGGTAAGGTCTAATTCTGCTTGTTTCTGTCTGGGTAGTTATCTATAGTTATCTACAGTATCTATAGGTAGTTACGGTCTATAATGGAGGAAGGAGATACGTTATCAGCTAACACCAGCTAACTTTGTCATTGTAGACACATAGTAATATAGTTATAGTCATTTATATATACAATCATCATAAATACAATACAAGTAAATTTTGGGTTAAGTTAATTGCACCTTTTCAAATATGAGGTCCCCTATTCACAAGTTATATTTTTCATGTGTATTTCTCGTTTTCACTGGACTCATCTAAAATGTCTTTATTTTTTAAAGCTTCCTATTATTTTTTAAACCTATGAAGGTTTTACGTATCATATCCTCACTTTACAATCGTTTTTATAATTGACATTATCCAGATATTCCAGCTCCAGATGTTTTAATGCACTACAGTTTCTCCTTTGCCTCAGTGCAACACATAACAAACACTTCACATTAAAACTGGAATCGGAGCTCATCCTCACTCTTACATGACAGACAATACAAGTAACAAGTAACAAACTTTTAGGTACCCAAATATATAATACAGAAGAATTCACTGTCCAGCAGAAAAGATGCATGTGTGTGTGTTTGTATGTGTGTCTGTGCAGGTCCAGGAGTTTGAGCACGTTAATGGTAAATACAGTTCTCCAGAGCTGATTCCTGCAGGCCTGGAGCTGAAGAAACTGACTGAGAGTCTATCATCTGACCCCAACACTCCTGTTCCAGCCAGCCCTGCTCCAACACAGCCCAGCACACCTGTACCCTCAGGTGGGCCTGGCCCATATTGTCTTGACTACCAAAGATCGTATCGCTATACACACTGATGAGCCATTGTCCATTTTATCAGCTCCATTGACCGTATAGGAGCACTTTGTAGTTCTGCAGTTGCACATCGCCACCTAGTGTCCTGAAGCAGCACTTAGGCTACGTTTACACAGCAGGTCAAAGTGGCTCAAATCTGATTTTTGTTTGTCTGGTCAGATGATCTTTTAAATGTGGTCTGTATGCGACAGTCTGAACAGATCAGCTCCTAAACTGACCCTCATGGTCAAAAGATCAGGGCGTCTCGCGGCGTCACGCGGCTCATCCAGAGGTGAACAATCACAACCGCCAACGAACGGCAGTCGCTCCCGGAGGATCAGCTTCATCTTCACCAGCATCACAGAAGCCACCATGAAGCTTCACTGACCGACAGCTGGGCTCGTCACCCAGTGTGTGATCAGTCTCGCTGTAGAAAGGGCGTGGCCACTTCTTCGGTTTGGATTCTTTAAATTTTCCTCTCAGACTTTTAACTGTTCGCTGACTCTGCGGCCTCGTTCTCCTGCGGCCTCGTTCTCCTGCGGCCTCGTTCTCCTGCGGCCTCGTTCTCCTGCGGTCGCATTCTCCTGCGGCCTCGTTCTCCTGCGGCCTTGTTCTCCTACGGCCACGTTCTCCTACGGCCTCGTTCTCCTACGGCCTCGTTCTCCTGCGGCCTCCTGCGGCGTTCGGATGGTTCTTTAGAAACCTCTTCAAACACGGAGGGTTTTGATGAGTCTCTGTAATTTTTGTACAGAAATATCAGCCTAAATGTTTCTGAGTCTCAGCAGCGTGAAATTATGATGAATATGGAGTTGGATTGATGTAAAAGTCGTATGAATTCCGACCCGGCTGACACATCGCCGCAGATCGGATACGGACCAGATTTCAGTACCACACATGGAAGCGTCTCAAATCGGAAGTGAAAATGTTTCTGTTCACACTGACGCTCAGACACACATCTGAGTCACACGTGAGGAGAAAGATCAGATTCGTGCCGCTTTGACCTGCTGAGTGAACGAAGCCTTAGATACTTGATAAATACCTCAGATGTATCACAGAGAGTCAGAAAAACGTTTGATTTTCATAAATCAGTGTTTTATTGTCAGGTCAATGAGTTTGTATGTGTGGACTATGCACTGACTGCAGGACATCTGTGTTTCACAGACAAGCCTGAGGGTGGTGCTGGTCCTCAAGAAGACAAAGAGGCCACTGACCAGGAGAGCACCAGACCTGCAGATTCTGAGGTGAGGTGACTGTCAGAGGGGCCTTTAATATTTACAGATTTGGTCGTGTAAATTCATTTCTCATTTTTTCCAGCTCAAGTAGGGTTCAAATTTCACAATACCAGATTTTTCCATTTGACCTCATTAGATTTTTCCCGTTTAGTCATCTCATATTTCACCCACTAGTTCGGACTCCCCCAATCACACAATATTACCAGCGCTAGGAGGGCAAATGCGAACACAGGCTTCCTCTGAGAGATGTGAAGCGCCACCACATCTTTTTGAACTGCTGCTCATGCAACGTCATTGGACTGCCAAACACGCTCGGAGGAAAGTGCTGGAAACCGGCCGTTCTGTCACATGAGCTAACAGGCGCCTGCACTGACGACCATCACGCTGAGTGATGGGGGAGACGGGGTGCCGTGCTACTCACCCAGAGAAAGCTAGGCCAGTTGTGCTCTCTTGGATCTCCTGATGATAGATTAGACAGTTGCACCACACGGGAACCCCTCATTTACATATTTTTACTCCTGCTTCAGTTAAAGCGGACTTTAAATGTAAACTTGCATAGCTGATAATTATGTTGGGTATAAAATCAGACAGATGAACTCAGCAGTGAGTTTATCACAATATACATTAGAATAAAGTCATATTCATAATTCAGATAAACATAAAAAACTATGAAAAGTAACAAGAATTTCTTGCACTGATTGGTCAAACCAGGAGCTTTTTAACTACATATAATACTGGGCTTCCTCGAGGAGAGGCTTGGAAATGGAGTGAATTCCCAGCTTCCACCATCTAATCTTTGGCTCTGTCTTCACTCTCTTCCTCTTCTCTGTTTCTAATCTCATTCTACAGACAACCACCCTATGCTGCCTTGCTACACTTTCCCCTGGCACCACTTTACAATCTCCAATCTCCTTTAGGTGGCATCTCCTGCTAAGGATATAATCCACCTGTGTGCACCTCCCTCCACTCTTGTATGTCACCCTGTGTTCTTCCCTCTTCTGAAAATACGTGTTCACCACAGCCATTTCCATTCTCTTTGTAAAATCTACAACCATCTGACCTTCCGCATTTCTGTCTTTCACACCATACATACCCAGCACCTCTTCATCCCCTCTGTTCCCTTCACCAACATGTCCATTGAAGTCTGCACCAATCACTAATCTCTCCTCTCTAGGGACACCACCTACCACTTCATCCATCTTACTCCAAAACTCCTCTTTCTCCTCTAACTGACATCCAACCTGTGGTGCACATGAACTGACCACATTCAAAATCACACCATCAACCTCCAACTTCAGGCTCATGATCCCGTCTGACACTCTCTTTACATCCAGAACACTTTTCCCAAGCTGTTCCTTTAGGATTATCCCTACTCCATTTCTCTTCCTCTCTACACCATGATAGAACAGTTTGAATCCAGCTCCAATGTTACTGGCCTTGCTTCCTTTCCATCTGGTCTCCTGGACACACAGAATATCTACCTTCCTTCTCTCCATCATGTCTGCAAGCTCTCTGCCTTTACCAGTCATTGTCCCTATGTTCAGAGTCTCTACTCTAACCTCCACACTCCTGCCTTTCCTTCTCTCTCGCTGCCGTCTAACCCGCCTTCCTCCTCTACTCTTTGATGGTCTTCGACCTACAGTAGTCCAATTTCCACCGGCACCCTGCTGGTCAACAGCACCGGAGGCGGTCGTTGTTAACCCGGGCCTCGACCGATCCGGTATGGCATCATATTTATGATCCGCATGATAGTTTTGGCACAAGTTTTACACCGGATGCCCTTCCTGACGCAACCTTCACCGTTTATCCGGGCTTGGGACCGGCAGCAGCAGTACACAAAGTACACCCCTAATGGCTGGTTTAGTTTTGGTTGTGCACAAAGTGAACTGCATAAAGACATGGACTGACAAGCTTGATGTGGAGGAACTTCAGTGGCCTGCACAGAGCCCTGACCTCAACCCCACTGAATACCTTTGGGAAGAATTTGAAATTCGATTGCAAGCCAGTCTTGCTCGTCCAACATTAGTGCCTGACCTTACAAATGCTCCTATGACTGAATGGGCACAAATTCCCAGAGACACTCTCCAACATCTTGTGGAAAGCTTTCCAGAAGAGTGGAGGCTGTTGTAGCTGCTCCATGTGCCAGTAGTTTGGAATAGGATGTCCAACATGCTCATAAAGGTGTGATGGCCATGTGTCCACATATAATGTGTTATTAAGAATGTGAAGTTTTATTCAGGCTCCATCTGGTGGTGGTTAGGCTCAGAGAGAGTTTTGCTAGGCCTAATTAAAGCTCCACTGTGCAGATATATTTTTCCTCCTGGCATCTCTCCTCATGTCCTCCTCTCAGACACCCAAAGAATCAGAACTGTCCCCTACACCCGAGAAATCCAGTGAGAGCGAAGAAATGAAGAGAAGCAACCCTGAGGAGAAGAATAATGTAGAGAGTGAAAAGAAAGACAACACGCCCTCTCCAACAGAGCCATCGGCCAATCAGACGCAACCATCGTCCAAACAGACGGAGCAGTCCACCAGTCAGAATCAGACAGGTAAGAAACTTTCATTTTCAGTAGCCAGGTTTACATGCAATCTGATAATCCGTCAATAATCCGAGTCGGAATAGTCTAGTCTGATTGAGGCCATTTGGAATACAGTTTCTATCCGATTGAACAAGGTGGATAATCCTGTAAATAATCCATTAAATATAAGAATAATATCCGTGTAAGCGCCTGTATCCGATTACATTCCCTATCAGAAAGTTTCAGTCTGTTCTGCATGAGCGTCGCGTCACAGTGAGAGTTTATACCGTTCGACACGGCGGAGCAGAAACTGGTCTGCAGAGGAGACGAAGTTCATGCTCTGATCTTTAAAAGACGGCGGCGGGACGGACGTCCAGCTTATGCGTCTCAGAGCACGACGTCTTCCTCTCGGCCTTCTTTAATAAGGACACGTGAAGGACGTTTTCCTGAGTCTGACGTCATTTTAAAGCAGTTAAAAACACAATCACTGCTCACTGCTGCTCATCTCACTCTGACTGGACTCAGGGGATACTGGTTGTCATGGTAACGTCTACATTAAGTGCTTCTCTACCCATACGCGTCATATCGAATCTGATTACTTGTAGTGAGTATGTAAACAGATTTTCATCAGATTGTTGAGTCTCAGTTTTAATCTGTGATCGGAATGTATTCAATCAAATTGGCAAAAATCTTTGCGTATAAACACAGCCAGTGTCATGCTAAGCTGATTGATAAATGACCGTATTTATTCCTAGGTGAGCAAAATAAAGACGCAGACAGCACAGCTGATAAATCAGAGAGTGACTCTGCTGCAGTGAAAGTGGAGGATAAAGAACAAAAGCCAGGTGAGAGAAAGATTTGCTTCATTAAAGGCGGTGAAGGATCCTAACAGCTGTTCTACAGCGGGATTAATGGTGTATTAGCCTTGATTCTAAAGTAGCTTAATTCATTGTAATGTGGTGCTTATTAACTGCATAAATCCATGAATGAAGAGTTATTATTCATTATTAGACCCATTATAGAACAAAACGTGCTGCTTGAGTCCAGTTAATGTTAATTCAAAGTTCATCATTAACATACGGTATGATTTCTTTTATTGCAAATCAGTGAAGGTATGTGTATAACCGGCCACTTTATTAAGTACACCTCCTCGTTTCTACGCTCACTGTCCACTTCATCAGCTCCACTGACCGTATAGCTGCACTCTGTAGTTCTACAGTTACAGACTGTAGTCCATCTGTTTCTCTGATACTCTGTTACCCTGTTCTTCAGTGGTCAGGACCCCCATGGACCCTCACAGAGCAGGTACTATTTGGGTGGTGGGTCATTCTCAGCACTGCTGTAACACTGACGTGGTGGTGGTGGTGTGTTAGTGTGTGTTGCGCTGGTGCGAGTGGATCTAGTGGCTGGCTCCACTGGTGGTTGGTTAGTGTAGTGGGTAACACCTCTGCCTTCTACACTGTAGACTGGGGTTCAATCCCCACCTGGGTAAACACACTATACCTACACTATACCAATAAGGGTCCTTGGGCAAGACTCCTAACACCACCTTGGCCTACCTGTGTAAAATGATCAAATTGTACGTCGCTCTGGATAAGAGCGTCAGCAAAATGCTGTAAATGTAAATGATCAGACACAGCAGTGCTGTGTCCACTCACTGTCCACTCTATTAGACACTCCGACCTTGTCGGTCCACCTTGTAGATGTAAAGTCAGAGACGACAGCTCATCTGCTGCTGCACAGTTTGTGTTGGTCATCCTCTAGTCCTGCATCAGTGGTCACAGGACGCTGCCCACAGCACGCTGCCCACTGGACGCTGTTGGCTGGATATTTTTAGTTGGTGGACTATTCTCAGTCCAGCAGCGACACTGAGGTGTTTAAACCCTTATAATAAAAGAAGCTGAACTCAGTTTGTTTTTCTACTGAAAGTCGACCCGTTTTTCCCCAAATCTGGGCTCTAAACTATAAACAGACGGCGTCTCTTCAGTGATCTGCTCTGGAAACATCACTTTTAGAGAACAACACAAAGAGCGGCGCAGATTTTTGGCTCTCAGCAGTAAATCATGAGCGTATAGTGAAATGTGGAGATCAGAAAACACACGATCTGATAATCTGAGGAGCTTTTACAATAAATAAATAAATAAAAATGGACATTTATTTCATGCAGTTACTGAATAGTTTGACTTACGATTTGTTCATGAAAATTTAGATGGACAAACCAAAACATCCCCTGGAGAATAAGTTGTCTGAATGCATATGTAACTGTTGTGGCATCCGTCCCCCACCACCTCACAGATTCCACCATCCTCCCGCTCGCTGTCTTTGAAGGGTTTCGTCTGGGCTCCCGTTCGGGCCCTACCTTCCTGTCGGCCCTCACGGCCGTTATCAAGCCCCAGTTGGGCGCGTACTGCAGTTATGTTTACATTTAATGTCAGAGAAAGACTCCAAACTCTTGCACAACAGTAACTGCAGCAAATTCAATTCACTAAAAAAATACTTCTACTTAGCAGCACCAACGTGGCTTAGAATCCACACGACAGAACCTGTCCCCTTTCTTACTGAGCCACGAGTGAACGAGTGAGAAATAATCCATACAGAACCAGAACCACGGTACCTGCACCTTCTAAAGGCCGACTGCTCTGTAATATCAGCTGTTCTGCTCAGACGTACCAAACCTGTCCGTTTCCACAGCTGCTCCCCACGAGTTAAAATCCGAGGATGCTGCCGAGACTCAACTGAACGGAGATAAAGAAGCGAGGGATGAGGCAGACGAGAGCCACAAAGACGACAAGAACGGCGCCAAGGCGCGTTTCATGTTCAACATCGCAGACGGAGGCTTTACAGGTGAGTTTAAGTGAGAAAACGCTCCCTTCCGGCAGGCTGTCCCTCAGGGACCATTACTGCCGTGCTAAAGAAATCATGCACAGATGATGGTAGCTGTAAACATGAAATGGATTCGTGTGCGTTTGTCTGTGTCTTTTCAGAGCTGCACACTCTGTGGCAGAACGAGGAGCGCGTAGCCGTGTCATCTGGCAAGATGTACGACATCTGGCACCGTCGGCACGACTACTGGCTGCTGGCTGGCATTGTAACGTATCCTCTTTCAACTCCCCCATTGCCTTTCCCAGCTCTTCTGAGCTCCAGTAGCTTCAACAACAATGTGCTCACTTCTTTCAGTTCCAGACAGCAGAAATAGTCCCTGTCTTGTGTAGCTGTAAAGGAGAAAGTCAAATGTTGCTACATGTTTCTTTCTTTTATTCTTTTTTCAGTCTGATGCCGTTTAAGAGGAAGGTGGCAGCCTGAGTCGCTCCTGTTGTGCAGTATAGTCTCAGCTCTCTGCATTTCCTTGCAGTATTGTTAGCCATATTTGTCCCCTTCACTGTGTGCTTTTAACAGTAGAGTCTGCTTCATGTAGTGCCTAACACCCCTTAACCGTGGAAAAATGACTAACCCACAACATGTAATATAGTAACATACAATAGAATAAAACATCCTCCTGATCAATAGTCTTTATTATTAATAATAATACATTAATAACTCTTCAGACATGCAGTTCTATTCATTAAAGGGGAAAATTTGCATAACTAAATCATTTAGATGTAAAAAAGCCAAAGTAGTTTGATTTTGACTCTATTCTAGAGAAACGTATATACATATGCCGCCTAAAGCCTGAGACATTGTTTTATGATAGTTTTGTAATAGTTTTGGGCTAAAAGAAAGTTTTAAAAATACATTCAAGTGCTGTAAGGCAAGGCAGTGCCCAAAGAAGATGTACCACTATTTTACCTTTATCAACATTACACATGAGAACTCAGAGGACAAGTGTAGGTTCATTGGTTGGTTGGATAGTAAATAAAACGGCTGTTTTTATATTGTACACATTGCAACCCCTGGTTCCTATCACCACCACTGTAAAGACATTTGAGCTGTCACGTTTCTCTAGAATGCCCCTAAGATGAATGACTTTGTTTACATCTCTGCAATTGAGTTACGCAGAAGTTTGGAGCTACTGGTGGACTTCCCTTTTAATTCCCAGCAACAGTCTGTAACATCGGACTAGGCAAGAGGAGCGTGGCTCGAGGAAGACGCTGCAGCCAGGGTTCAGTGTTGCAGCAGCCTTTAACTATTTCACTCATATAAACAAAAACAAAACCACACAACCAAAATCTAAGCTGTCTGCGTTTCAGTGGCTTCAGGCTGGACTCTTCAGTCCTTTCCTCCAGCCTCTCTGTTCCCGCTCAGCTTTTGAAAAGGTGCTGCCGGCCAGATCAGCCTCAGCGAGCAGCTGAGCCGAGAGGGGACGAGAGCTCATTGTTCTGCCTCCTCAGCCACGTGTATCCAGCCTGACCTGTAGTGAAGTGGCCTCTCTGCAGAACAGGGGGCGGGGCCTGGGCGGCGGAGTTCAGGGCTCGATTCCCACCTTCATGCCTCTCGTGGCCGTCATTGTCGTCCTCCCCTCTCTGCCAGCTGGCGTCGTCCTCCCACCGTCACTCGGGTCCCTCGGCAGTGTTGGGGATTTGTGCGCCGTCCCTCGCAGGGCTTCGTCCAGTGTTCAGGCCCTGCCGTCCTGCAGGCTCTCGTGGCCGTCGTCAGGGCCCAGGGGACGGCGCGTGCCACATGCACGTTTCATTTTTGATCCATGACTGCTGTAACCTGTAGTTTCCAGGCCGTTTTTCTGTGTAATGAGCAGCAGCAGGTCTTTGTTTTATCCTGTATGGAGCTCCTGATTTTTACAGCTTTTTGCCTGAGAATCCAGAGAGCTTGTTTTCAGCGGCTCAGCAGCCAAGGTTACTGTAACATTCCTCTCTCTGTGCATCACAATGCATATTGGTATACATTCAGCTGATGTGATCCGCAGTGGACATTAGAAATTATGAGTGCATCATGGGAGATTGCAGCGCCCTCATAATCAAACCACCTTGGGAACACGTAATGTCCAGTTTACCATCTTGGCTGTTCATATGTCTCAGTATGTGCTGATGTTCTGGTGTAGGTTAAAAAATATACAAGCAGACTTGCTTTGCTCTGCTTTAAGCTTCAGCTCAGCTATAACCGCTTTTCTCGCATCTCCGGCAGGAAACTTTACAAAAAACTGTTTCTTTCGAGGGTGGAGTCAGATTCTCATTCTCATTAGAGATAAAAGCGAGAAACTGACTTCAGCTTTGTGACTTTTTAATGTTTGTGAGTTTCATGTTGCAGATTAAACGTATCAGGAAACCAGCTGGAGTGATTATAAATGCAGAAAAGTCAGATTCATCTCTAAACTATCGATGTTTGCCTTGTCTAGGCGAGACTTGTCTGCGTTGCTATGGTTACCAGCCGTCTGCGCTGATCTTCAGGGTTAAAGGGTGAATCAGCAGTTCTACATTAACTCCAGCGTTTGAGACCATTTACTGTTAAACTGTGTTGAAGGATCAGCAGAGCTTTATTTTACTGTAGAGGAGGATTATTTTATTATTACCTGCTGATCTGATTCAGCTGTGGAGCAACACGGTGGTAAAATAAGAATAAAATAAGACTGAAGTGCTGCTTATAGAAAAGGACCAACTACACAGGGCTGGGGACACTGACTGCGAAGGCAGGACTCCGGAGGAGACAAAGCAGAATAGGGACAGGTCAGGGGTAGAAATAGGTGACGACATAAGGCAAGTTCTAAGTGGGAAGGTTTAAGGCTGGGGAGAACATGACAGGTGAAAGATTATTATACAGGGAGATTCACTCGAAAGAGGCCCCGGATATTCAGTAGTAAGTCTGTTAGGACGAAGCAGCCTGAACCGAAAAAATACACTAGATGCCTTGATGTGTGAGTAATCAATTGCATTACATGCGATGCTGGACATGACCTTCGTTTTCTGCTAGACGCTGAAGGGGTACGGGGAGGTCTGCACCCGGAAGTTGCAAACGGAGGTTAAATGTCGCGACGGCTGTCTGCCGCCTCCCTCATCGCTCCGACGCAGGGACATCCCGGCTTGTTCAAACCTCCATGTACTGAGGAGCTCATTGCACGTTGTTTGGTTCCGGTTGATTCGTCCTACAGAGACTTATTGCAGAATATTCAGGGCCTCTTTCGAGTGAATCTCCCTGTATAATACAAAAACAGATTAACAGTCATGCACATTTTCATGGAGTGTTTCATAGTGGCTTTGTACGTGGCTCAGGCCTTAAAACAGGAACGGTCTGTTTTATTTAGGAATGTTTTCGTTTGAAACATATCTTGAAGAACATTCTTCAGAAAGACGTTAGATGTTTTGTGTGGGATCCTCTCAGTCAGCTGTGTTCTTTTGCTGTTTTGTTAGACGTGTTTGGCCCCTTGACCAGGTGTGTTTTAGCCATGGCTATGCCCGCTGGCAGGACATCCAGAACGACCCGCGCTACGCCATCCTCAACGAGCCCTTTAAGACCGAGATGAACAAAGGCAACTACCTGGAGATGAAGAACAAGTTCCTGGCACGGCGTTTCAAAGTGAGTCACTCCGTTTCTCCCCAGGAGGAGGTGCATAATATGTGTGGAAGTCCTGGTTTATCTTTTTATAAATTACAGAAGATCGTTTTCTGGAGATATTCCCAAACAGATTAGATATAAGATCATTCACCTGCGCAAGAAAATTTTAAATGAGTTTCCAAAAACTAATTTAGCTACAGAGAAAATGGGACTCCTGACATCTGTCCAAGACCTAGTAGAACACCAGAGCTGTCACCTTCAGATTAGCAGGCATTTGTTCTCTGAGAGAGGAGAAAACTCCACTCCTGCCACACCTCTGAACAAATGGGCAGTGGACACATTCAATGCTACAATGTTGATGTTTAGTTAGTGTATATATACAGTGGGTTGCAAAAGTATTCAGCCCCCTTGAACTTTTCAACCTTTTGCCACATTTCAGGCTTCAAACATAAAGATATGAAATTGTAATTTTTTGTGAAGAATCAACAACAAGTGGGACACAATTGTGAAGTGGAACGAAATTTATTGGATATTTTAAACTTTTTTTAGAAATAAAAAACTGAAAAGTGGGGCGTGCAATATTATTCGGCCCCTTTACTTTCAGTGCAGCAAACTCACTCCAGAAGTTCAGTGAGGATCTCTGAATGATCCAATGTTGACCTAAATGACTGATGATGATAAATAGAATCCACCTGTGTGTAATCAAGTCTCCGTATAAATGCACCTGCTCTGTGATAGTCTCAGAGTTCTGTTTAAAGCGCAGAGAGCATCATGAAGACCAAGGAACACACCAGGCAGGTCCGAGATACTGTTGTGGAGAGGTTTAAAGCCGGATTTGGATAGAAAAAGATTTCCCAAGCTTTAAACATCTCAAGGAGCACTGTGCAAGCGATCATATTGAAATGGAAGGAGCATCAGACCACTGCAAATCTACCGAGACCCGGCCGTCCCTCTAAACTTTCAGCTCAAACAAGGAGAAGACTGATCATAGATGCAGCCAAGAGGCCCATGATCACTCTGGATGAACTGCAGAGATCTACAGCTGAGGTGGGAGACTTTGTCCATAGGACAACGATCAGTGGTACACTGCACAAATCTGGGCTTTATGGAAGAGTGGCAAGAAAAAGCCATTTCTCAAAGATATGCATAAAAAGTCTCATTTAATGTTTGCCACAAGCCACCTGGGAGACACACCAAACATGTGGAAGAAGGTGCTCTGGTCAGATGAAACCAAAATCGAACTTATGTTTGGCGTAAAAGCAATACAGCTCATCACCCTGAACACACCATCCCCACTGTCAAACATGGTGGTGGCAGCATCATGGTTTGGGCCTGCTTTTCTTCAGCAGGGACAGGGAAGATGGTTAATATTGATGGGAAGATGGATGGAGCCAAATACAGGACCATTCTGGAAGAAAACCTGTTGGAGTCTGCAAAAGACCTGAGACTGGGACGGAGATTTATCTTCCAACAAGACAATGATCCAAAACATAAAGCAACATCTACAATGGAATGGTTCACAAATAAACGTATCCAGGTGTTAGAATGGCCAAGTCAAAGTCCAGACCTGAATCCAATCGAGAATCTGTGGAAAGAGCTGAAAACTGCTGTTCACAAACGCTCTCCATCCAACTTCACTGAGCTCGAGCTGTTTTGCAAGGAAGAATGGGCAAAAATTTCAGTCTCTCGATGTGCAAGACTGACAGAGACGTACCCCAAGCCACTTGCAGCTGTAATCACAGCAAAAGGTGGCGCTACAAAGTATTAAAGCAAGGGGGCTGAATAATATTGCACGCCCCACTTTTCAGTTTTTTATTTCTAAAAAAAGTTTAAAATATCCAACAAATTTCGTTCCACTTCACGATTGTGTCCCACTTGTTGTTGACTCTTCACAAAAAATGTCAATTTCATATCTTTATGTTTGAAGCCTGAAATGTGGCAAAAGGTTGAAAAGTTCAAGGGGGCTGAATACTTTTGCAACCCACTGTATATATATATAAATATCTTGCTGTTGTCGGAACAAAACCTCATATCTCCAACATGGTAACTGTACAGGAGAAGGAAAAACCTACTTTATTTTTAATGGAAGTCAGTAGAACCAGATTTTTTTCCGTTTCTTTTGGTCCGTTCATCATGCAATTTACACACCATGTAAAAAACAATAGATATTTTCAAATGATTTCAAAAACTGGAACTAGTTTTTCAGTTTTTGACATAATTTGTCAGAAATGTCTTTTGGCCTTCATATGAACCAAAAGAAACGGCCAAAAATGACTTAAATAAAACTCTGGTTCCATTGACTTACATTAAAAGTAAAGTAGGTTTTTTCCTTCTCCTGTAAAGTTCTTGTTTTGGAGATACGAGGTTCCGACAGTGAAATACAGTATATAGTTATAATGCTTTTTTTTCATGACACTAAAAATGCAACATTTGTAATAATTACATAAAATGTAATACTTTTTCTGAAGTTATTAGCTCAGTAATAGGGGAGTAAAGATGGATATTAATTCTTTTGTGACATTTTTTGCCCTCCTGGTTTTGATACCTGTTCTCTGAAACGTATCAGAAGATTTTTCTGTGTATTTTGTGTTTATTTGTTCTCGGTCTTGTCCTGAACCACCGGTTCTCATATCTACCATCGCCTTTCAAGGGCAGTGTTATTTCATTATGTTTTAGTGGGCTTGAGATGAGTGTCAGGACTGTAAAACAACAAGGGTTCTGAGATTGAAGTAGCTGCCTCTGGGTAACAGCTTTCTGTCTGTCTGTCTGTCTGTCTGTCTGTCTGCCTGCCTGTCTGTCTGTCTCAGCTGTTGGAGCAGGCTCTGGTTATAGAAGAGCAGTTGCGCAGGGCGGCCTATCTGAACATGACCCAAGACGCCAGCCATCCTGCCATGGCCCTGAACACACGCTTCGCTGAGGTCGAGTGCCTGGCCGAATCCCACCAGCACCTCTCCAAAGAGTCCCTGGCTGGCAACAAGCCAGCTAATGCCGTCCTGCATAAAGGTTTGCCTGACTCTGCGTTTTAGCACCGCGTAAGGCCTCAGCGTGCGTCTTGAGAAACTAAATTCTGGAGCCTTGCGTGAAGCTGAAAGCGCCTTCGCACGTTTCCTCCGGATGCTCCGGTAATGCAGCCGACACTGTGACGTTTTATGACGAGGTCCATGACTTGTGTATAACTGATTATTTCAGAGTGTTAACGATGGCGACGTTCAAGTCCAGAATACTGCCACCATTTAAGGTGGAACGGGAAAATTCGAACAAGAAGCCGGAAAATATCACAACATTTCACTGCTCTCGGAACAAAACCTCTTATCTCCATTTTTGTCGTTTTTCAGCCACGAAGTGGTCGGCCACATAAAATGACAGAGCGGTCAGCGGATGCTGAGGGGCATAGTGCGCAGAGGTCACGACCGAACGACTAAGATGGCGTTTGCGCATTCCTAAAGCTTAGCACTGATTTAGAGTGCAGAAATCTGAATATGCACGATTCTGCGAATTCTAAATGCCGCTTGCTGTCCTGATTCTAAACCACACCCCTCCACCCCACTGCCCTACGCTGTGTCCAGGGCTGAACAGTTTAATGAGGGCTTCGGTCTTCATGCCACTCTGACACCAGTCACCTGATTTCCCTCCCTCAGGTGTGAGGGCTAATCTCTAAATCCACCTCCCTGCAGCAGCACTGAGCTGGAAAGCTAATGTTAGCCTCTGGTGCTAACAGATTAATTAATAGTAGCTTCAGCTTTCGGTTTCACGCAAAAATGCAGCACAGACAACAAATGTACACGCCAAATGTAGCGCTGCATCCGGTCCAGTCTGGATCCACAAATCAAAAACGTCTGGTTCCATTGACTGACGTTAAAAAAAACCATGATATGGATGAAATACTATTAACAGCTAATAAATGAATAAATAATAGATTAATGAGTTATACATTAGCATCGTATTGTGTTTGCCTAATGTATTCGGTGTGGAGCTGTATTCGTCAGAGATCCTGTTGGTGTCCTTGCAGTTTTAAACCAGCTGGAGGAGCTGCTGAGTGATATGAAGGCCGATGTAACGCGGCTGCCCTCTATGCTGTCCCGTATCCCTCCCGTATCCGCGCGGCTGCAGATGTCGGAGAGGAGCATCCTCAGCCGACTCACGAACCGGGGCAACGAGCCGCCACAGCAGGTCAGCATCAGGACAGTGTATTAAACAGCGCGGCCACTATAATACCATTCTTATTAAATGGCCTGCATTCTACAGTGTTCTTGTGTTTTATTTTATCGCTGAAGTTCACTCTGAAGGTTTGTTTGGTTTCATTACCAAAAATATTCATTTTTTTATGACTTATGGATTCAATTCCAGCCTGATTTCTCTCTGTGTGTCTACAGCCTTTTCCCCAGGGCTCATTTGGTTGTTCTCAGATGTACAGTAACAGCTTTGGGGGAGCATTCAGAGGGCCTGGTGGGACACCCATGGTCAACTATAGCCAGATGCCCCTGGGACCATACGTCAGCGGTGAGGATCCTCTGATTCAGGGCTTCACTCTACGTTCAGACTCGTGGCCGGTGTCAGTATCGCTGTTCAAATGAAAACATCCTTTGGTGTGGAAATAAGAGAGGAAACAAAGAGATCATATTAGTTTAATAGGTTCATTGAATTATCGCAGTTTAAGCCATTTTTAAAGCATAAGAGCTGCATTTTTTTAATTATAGCATGCACTCTAAAAAAGATTCCCCAGCATGCAACAGCATAGAGGACAGCACTCACCACCACAGACTCACAGAAGATCCTGAGCAAAGTCCAGCAGATGTTGAAGGACCTCAGGCGCTTCAGAAAATAGAGATGACTTTGGCCCTTCCTGTAGAGGGTCAGTGTTCTTAGCCCAGTCCAGTTTATTGTCAATATACACACCCAGATATTTGTAATCATCCACAGTGTCCACACTGACCCCCCTGATGGACACAGGGGTCACCGGTGCCTTCCGCTCGCACCATGCGACAAAGTCCTTCACCGTCGCCCTGAACTCATCCTCATCACTCCTGCTGATACATCCAACTATTGCAGAGTCGTCAGAAAACTTCTGAAGGTGGCAGGTGTCGTTTTATACAGAACCATTGTGGGCTGGAGGTCAGGGAAACAGCCCCGTGACCGGAAGGTCGCCAGTTCGATCCCCTGAGCTGACAGTACATGACTGAGGTGCCCTTGAGCAAGACGCCTAACCCCCCAACTGCTCCCCGGGCGCCGTGGATAGGGCTGCCCACCGCTCCGGGCAAGTGTGCTCACTGCCCCCTTGTGTGTGTGTGTGTGTGTGTGTGTTTACTAGTGTGTATGTGGTGTTTCACTGCACCGATAGGTTAAATCGTTGATTTGAATCATTCTTCAGATTGATGGAAAATGTGTTATATATGGTTCTACACAGCACCAAAAAGGGTTCTGCTATTGTTACAATGTCAAGCTTATAAAAATTGGTGCTAGATAGAACCCTTTTCACAAATGTGCTATAGGGAGCCATGTATATACAACACAACGTCCATAAATTTAAAGAACCACTTCATCATGCAAAGAAATTTTTAAGCATGCAGGTGAGTCATTGT
This sequence comes from Pygocentrus nattereri, assembly GCF_015220715.1. Taxonomy (NCBI): domain Eukaryota; kingdom Metazoa; phylum Chordata; class Actinopteri; order Characiformes; family Serrasalmidae; genus Pygocentrus; species Pygocentrus nattereri. The sequence goes on from NC_051231.1 coordinate 397,950, forward strand.
GTGTTTGTGGTTCTATGTAGAACCGTCATCTTGAACCCTTGAAGAACCATCTTTTGTAAGTGTGTCCATTAACAGAAACATTCTTCTAAGTGTTCTAAGAGGGGAAACTGGACCCAATAAGAGTTTATGAACTGCCTGTAAGCAGTTTTGATCAATCAGAGGCAACCAAACCACAGCTCACTGGCAGTTTGGCACTGTGTTCAGGCGTCGAGCCTCAGGCCAGAGAAGGTGGACGTTCTGGTCTTCATGGCCAAAATAAAACAGGCCTGGATCTTAATTTATAAAGCCACAGTTGAAATTGTAGCTGAATGTTAGTAGAAAAATCACGATTAGGGTCAGGGTGCAGCAGCGTAAAACTTTGGGAGAGTCTGTTCAACATAAATGATGAACTAACCTAACTTTGTGTAAATAGAGCTCAATATAGAAATATGTCCACATATGCAGTCGAGACTGACGCGGCTTTTTTCTGAATTTCTACAAACACCATTTCATTTTATAGTAAATGAGTTTGGGCTGGTTTATGTTTATGAACAGACGCCTACAGATCAACATAGTAAAGGAGCTCATCTGTGATCCTGAGTTTAAAGCCAGTTTTTATTCAACTGAAACTTGGAACTAAGTTGTAAATAAATCTGAAACTGAAACTTTGCTTGTGTGTAAAAAGTGATTTCAGAGCCACTCGGTTCTCCCTGATGGAAACTGTTTACCTTCAGTGTTTTGTGCTTCTGATCATTTTAATAGACGTCAGCGTCACTAATTAATGACGTTCTATTAAAAGACTGGTTTACCAAGAGAGACGCTGGAGGACTTTCACCTGAAATGAGTTCATGAAGCCAGTCTGGTTATAAAAATGATAACAGGACATCAGAGCCAGAATTCCTCTTTTAGTACTTTTACTTTATACTTAAGTACATTTGAAGGGAAATACTTTAGTACTTTTACTCCAGTGAAGGTCTAAAGGGAGGAACTTCTACTTTTACTGGAGGAATATTTTACCTTGAGTATCTACTTTAACTCAAATACCTGGTTTGTGAACTTCGTCCACCGCTGTGTGTTCACCCTTTACCTTTTACAGCTTACGCTCTTTTTTGGTAGATCTACTTTCAATTGGTGCAGAGAAAGCTGTTGGCACATTTTTAGCACTGCTAAAAAAGTCGCTTCTCATTCACCAGCTTCTTGTTTGAATTGTCTCATTCCACCTTAAATGGTGCAACCATTAGCTACATAGTTAGCTACATTCTGGTGCCTCAGGCACTATTTAAGGTAGAAAGGGAAAAGTTGAGCAAGAAGCTGGCGAATGAGAAGCGACTTCAGCTGCTTAAAAAGTTGAACATTGAGAAACGTTTTACAAGAATCTGTTCTACGTTTGTGGGAAAGTTTCCTGCTGGAGACGTGAGAAAAGCGGCTATAGCTGAGCTGAAGCTCAAAGCAGAGCAAAGTGAGTCTGTGTTTTTGCTTATATTATATTTTTAGCCTGTTCTACAGGGAGATTCACTCGAAAGAGACCCTGAATATTCAGCCGTAACCCCCGTTAGGATGAAGCAATCTGAACCAAAAACAAACCCTACATACTTTGACGTGTGTGTAATCGATTGCATTACATGCAGTGTTGGAAATGATTTTTATTATCTGCCAGACGCATTTCGACACGGCGCTCCATGTTCCTGAATGAATCGACAAGCGTTCCGACGCAGGGGCATCCCGGCTTGTTCGAAGCTCCATATACTGTGGAGCTCAGTGCACGTCGTCTGGCTCAGATCGATTCGCCCTAAAGAGAGTTATTAGAGAATTTTCAGGGCCGCTTTCCAGTGAATCTGCCTGTAGCACATACTGAGACATATTTACAGCCAAAATGTTGCTTCAAATAAATGGACATGAAATGCTGTGGCTCCCAAGGTGGTTTGATTTAACAGAAGAACGGCTCTTCTTTTCATTTGGGTTGCGACCCCTAACCTCAGCTAATTGTATGCCTGTTTCTTTGTCTGCTTGTAGTGTCCTCGAACGGCCCCCCACCGCCCAGCAGCCTGCTAGACAAGAAGTCCAGCGACGCTCTGAGGGACCTGTCCCCCCCTGAGCTGAAATCCGGCAAGCCCACTGATGTCATCTGCATCGAAGATTAGCCGCCCCTGCCCTCAGCTAGATTAACACGGATAATTCTGGAGCACTTCTGTGAATCAGGACTGTTCAGATCCTATCGATTGCACTTTTGTCTTGAAGAGTTCTCGTGTGCGTGTCGTTTATTCAGCTCCTGCTTTCTTTTTCTTTTATTTATTTATTTATTTTTACTTCTGTGATTATGAAAAAGGTCTGTGGATGGAGACCGGACTGAGGATGGAGAAGCTTAAGGCACTCGGTGCTTGAGGAGGTCGGACCTTCGCTGTTTTGACACGTTCTGTCAAAGACTCTACCATCTCTGCGTTTATTGAGCCATTTTGGTGGGGGTGCTCGCCCTGGAGTAGAATCCTGAATTAAAACCCCCTCCTCTTGGGATGTAATGTACAATCTCCCCCTCCTCCGCGCTTGGAATACCTTCTTTCCCTCCTTTTGCTTGAACATGACGCACCACTCCTGCCCCCCAGTGGTTCTTTCTATGTAGTGAATGTGACCGAAGACATGAACAGTGCGACAGCTGGTTAAATGCCTCAGTGGCGAAAACATATATATGACAGGACAGTGGTCATATCGCCCAGTCTCTTTAGTTATGCGGAAATCCTTGGTTTGGAATGCACTGTATAGTGATTTAAAGGCGTTTTTACTAGCTGAGCGCTGGGTTTTTTTGTGTGCACTACGCCACAGTCTCTGCCTGTATCATAAGAATTATTCAGCCATAACCTGGAATTACCAATGTGTTAAATACAGGCCTGTCAGGTTTTTCTATTCCTTTTTGCTTGATAATATGAACATACGTAAATATCTAATCATAAACTGGTATCCTGGCAGGTTTCCTATATGTTATCTACAAAAAATAGCTGTAGTTTAAATTGTCTGTGAAACATTTCCTTAATCTCTGAATGTTTGTGAGCAAAAATAGAGCATTTTTTTCTTTTTGTTGTCAAAATTTTAGGTCTTTGGCTACCTGCCAACATCTTTGTACACAGTGTTATGGGTCCACAGTATTATGGTGCAGTATATGACATACATTAGAGCAATGACAGGTCAGTTTCTGGGACACAGCCGCTTGCATAACAGAAGCTCTTAAGTGCTCTCCTTATTTGACTGTACAAAAAGTTGTATCTCAGTGCTTGGACCCCTAATTTAAGCTCTAATTTAAGCATCTTAATTTTTGGAAAATCGTATGTGCTGTGTTTTCCTCGGAGTGGAGGGGGGGGCTTTTATATTTTCCATGATTACTTTAAATCTTTAATGTTGAATGTCTCGATCTTTGGGCTGAAAACTTGAAGAAAAAGATGTGAGGTTTTCTCCAAAGACCAGTCGCTCCACAGTGGAAAAAAGTGACACAGTGAATTGACTTGATTCAAAAGTGGACTTATTACGTATGAATAGCATAAAATAAGGGAAAGCCCCCAAGAAGCCCACCTACTATTCCAGTTATAGAAAGATCCACAACTTTGTAAAAATAAATACCTTAATACAAGAATAACCCAGTGAATGCCTTAGACTGCCACAGTCCGAGTGGATAGGGCGTGGATACGGGTGGGCCTGTCATGATGGTGAAATTTTAGCAGACGATTAATCGTCATGTATATAATTGCGATTAATGGCTTAACTGATTTTCTTGTTTGCTGGATGCAGCTAATAAAGTAAAACCCAGTAGTGGCCAAAATAGCTGATTAGCCAACTTGCTTCCTAGCTGTGTTTACTTAGTAGTGAACCCACTCATTAATTATTATTTAGACATGATAATGTTTTGATGTGTTTTTGTTACTTATCATTTCTTAAATAATGGAGATATTTGAAAAATATTAATATGTATATTTTTTTGTTGGTAAATTGTTTGCAATTGTGGAAAAGTGGAAAGCACCATAGAATCTAAAAAAATGCACCATAAAATCAAATTTTTCTCTAAAAACATCATTTTATTGAAAACAAGACCGAACAAATCCAACTCACACTTAGTGAAATGTACGACCCAATATTTACAAATATCGGAAAGCAATGAAATTTCAGTTGGTATTTAGAATGTATGGTAATTTCTTCCAATTTTCCGCAATTAAACAGGAAAACAAAGCATTTCTGCTGCATTTTGGTAAAATTGAGATAAAGTAATTGTTGCCATTTGGCAACATCGTGCAGTAGAGGGTTAAACTGAAAATGAAACACTCATGCTCAAGATGTTAGAATTAGCCTTCCAACTGACAAATAAACAAACATTTCCCATCCTGTAAGGTAGAAGTTAGAACTTTATGGCACTGGGTGGGGGAGGGTAGTTGTTGGGGGGGGTTACCCACAAATCACCCACCCCTGTCATATTGCTTTGTTATCGTAAGCTGAAACACAGTGAGGCAGGTAGCCCAACGGCTACCTCTTATTAGCATCTACATTACATGATTAATCCAATTTCATATAAATCTTTAGATACAATAAGAACGTAGTCGCTCTGCCCACTTTGCTTACCTAGTTTTAAATATAAAACCTGCAACTTTTATCTAATGTCAGCACTGTTTGCTAGCTAGAGCCGTTTGATGTTGGTTCTCCCACTTGTCAGATCAAATTTTCAAACTTCAAACTCTTTATTTTGCACAGAAATATAAAACTAGACAAAAACTCGGATTCCTAACATGAAAAGTAATTCTGATTAGCATGTCCGTTTGGCACGGATCTCATGGAGTGAACTAGCCGATTTAGGAGTTTATACTTCATGTTTTTATAGTACTGTCTCCCAGTTTAACTGTTTGTCATCATTTCTTCTTAAAATTGTGTTTCTCTGGTTATTAATCTCTTCAACTACTAAAATGAGTCATTTTTCTGAAATTAAACAATGAGTGGGCCTATTGGGAATTCAGGTGGGCTTAAAAGGTAAAAGGGGTCACTTTAAGCCCAGTCCAAAATTTTCATCATGTTCTTTACATCTTTTTTTTAAAAAATCATGTACAGCTTGCTTATGGCGGCATTTTAGGGCCACTGTTAATAAAAATAAAAATAGTAGACTTTGAGAATAAAGTCATAACAATTTGAGAAAAAAGTTGAAGTTGACAAGAATTTCAGACAATAAGAATTTATTTTTTCTCAAAATATTACATCTTCTTTTTTGACATATCACAATTTTGTTTCTTGAAATATTCCTAATTTATTCTGGAAATATGACATTTTTTCTCGAAATATTCCGACTTTATTCTCTACTGTCCGCTATTTTCTCTACTAGTCTACTGTTTTCATTTAACACTGGCCCTAAAACGCTGTCACACTAGCTTGATTATGTAAACAGAGATCCGGAGAAGAGTCATGCAAAAGTTTGGGTACATTTAACACATCCTCTACAGAGACACACTTCTACACATTTTAATGCACGGTTACTGTTTATTTGCTGAATTTTATTTGGAAAAATAATAAAACATAAAATGTGACCTGTGCAAAAGCTGTAGCATTTCCTAGTTTTCCAAAATGTTAAGCTAAATAAATGTAAATTGTGCTCTGACAGTGTTAAAGTTAATTCCCTGGAGAGGAGCAAGTGATTTGACTGAGTGTTCAAACTTTTGCATCTGACTCTCCCGAAAAACTGAAGTCCAAATGAAAAATCGGTGTATGTAGATATTGGTGGGCGTCTTGGGGGGTTTCTCCTGTTACATTAACACAGTGTGTGCATATCGAGTGAATCAAGGAAATTCAGTGTTGCTTGGACACGGAATGTGGAGCCGTCTGTTTTTTGCTTGATATATTGTGCATTTTTCTGTATGTCAGTGCGTGAAGGGACTCAATGGTCCACAACTCTGGGCCGCCGATGGCATGAATAGTTTCCTTTTGGTGCCATCGGTCGTGTGGAAGTGGGTTTGGCTTTTAAATACTCTGCTATGTGTTAGCGTAAAGCATTTAATGTGAAGTGTTCATCTGGATGGATTAACAGACACTTAGTGACTTTAATGCAGGTGAATTCTTTAATTACTGATGTCCTCAGCATCTTCTAGTTACGTATTCAGTCGCCTCAATCATTCCATTGTGTGGCTTTTTTTACTCTGATGGAGATTTTTAAAATCCATTTTTTCTTGATATAAGGAATTAAATTTGCGTGTGAACATTTTATTCTTACTAGTAAAAACTGAATTTTCTCATGAGAAATGTCATTCTTGATATCAAAATTTGAATTGGTACTAGAAAAATGTTATTTTTAAATCTAATAATTCAATTACAACTGGTAAAAATAAAATGTTTACATGAAATTTATTCCTACAAGTAAAAATTCATAGTTTGTATTTTTACTAGTAAATATTTAATCAAGAATTACATATCTACTTGTGAAAATTCTAATTCTTACCAGTAAAAATGTTCCCCCCATTATAAATGGGGAACCTCAATAAAATTCAGTCAACAATTACATTTTTTCAATTTAATTATAAATCAGTCAAGAATTGATCTGAAGAATCCTAGTAAAAATGTAATTCTTGACATCAAAAAATTTACTAGAAAGAATTCTTCATATGGAACATTACATTTTCATTAGTAAAACTTCAATTCTTGATATTTCTACATGTGAAAATTCAGTTTTTACTATTAAGAATCAGATTTTCACATGTTTGGATTGAATTCCTGATATAAATAATAAAAAAAAGATGAAAAGCTAAAATGGCTTGTCATATGAAAATCAAATTCTTTCAAAAAAGTACAAATTTAAACCCAATTAAAATTCTATTTTAAGAATTACATTTCTACATGTGAAACTTTAATTCTCACCAGTAAAAATGTTTCCCCCATTAAAACGAATAGGGAAACTCGAATTATCGCTAGTAATAAGAAATTTTTGACTAGTAAGAATTACATTTTTACTAGTGGAGATGTTCATGTGTGCATTGAGTTCCTGATATAAAGGAAAAAAAGGATTTAAAGCTCAAACGGTTTGCCGTAGAGATCCTACCGTTCTTTTCGGTTAGCGTTCTGC
>NC_051231.1:410000-470000 GCF_015220715.1 Pygocentrus nattereri
CTCAGTAGCAGTAGTGTTAGCGCTCTGCTGCCAAAACCCCGTTTCCTGTAGGATAAAGGAAGCACAGGTGAGTCTTCTCTGCTGTTTTAGTGAAACTCGTCCTCCTGCTGTCTTAAACTAGAGGAAAGTTCTGAGTGATTAGAAACTATTTAAACTCTTCGTTTTCAGCCATTGGGCTCCATTCACTCCCATTCACTGAGGACTGGCTCGCGGGCGCCCTCTGCTGTCCAGCAGGCCTGGTTTTCATATAACGGGGGAAATAGGAAGCGGCCAGGCTCCTCATGAACCGGCTCTGATAGCTTTTCTCTGATTACGATGCACAGAGAAACAGAATAAGCTAATGCTAATGCTTTCACTACAAAGACCCCCAAGGGGCCGTGGTTAAATAAAAAGTTAATGGCATTGAGTTCCCCCCAAATGTCTTGCGTTACAGTGCAAACGGTTTACAGTCGCTTCTCAAAGTCACACGTGATTCTGCTGTTAACGAGCGCAAACTGAGACGAGACCCAGTCAGAGCTACTTTTACAGACACTGCAGTGAACAGTAGCTGAATCAGCTCAGCGCAGACTGGCCAACCTGGGAACGCAGCCTTCAGCGTTACCCCTGCTAAAGAGCTCTAATGTAGGCCAGGATGTTGGGCACCTCCGGTCCTACGTTTACTCGCTGTCTGACAAGCATGTATTTTGCGAGGGAACAATGTATATATCTATATCTATATATCTATATCTATATATCTATATCTATATATCTATATCTATATATCTATACATTAGCCAAGGTGATTACCGTCCCTAGATTACAGTCTCTGGAGTTTGGGGTAACAGTAAAGGCCTTTAGTCGCCTAATTCTATTTATTCCCTCCCTCAGGAAAGCTTTGAGATGCTGTAATCTGTCGCCATGCCAATCTCTCTCTGTCTCTCTCTCTCTCTCTCTGTCTCTCTCTCTCTCTCTCTCTCTCTGTCTCTCTCTCTCTCTCTCTCTCTCTCTCTCTCTCTCTCTCTCTCTCTCCCTCTGTCTCTCTCTCTCTCTCTCTCTCTCTCTCTGTCTCTCTCTCTGTCTCTCTCTCTGTCTCTCTCTCTCTCTGTCTCTCTCTCTTTCTATGTCTCTCTCTCTGTCTCTCTCTCTGTCTCTCTCTCTCTCTGTCTCTCTCTCTTTCTATGTCTCTCTCTCTCTCTCCCACTCTCTCTCTGTCTCTCTCTCTCTCTCTCTCTCTGTCTCTCTCTCTCTCTGTCTCTCTCTCTCTCTCTCTCTCTCTCTCTTTCTATGTCTCTCTCTCTCTCTCCCACTCTCTCTCTGTCTCTCTCTCTCTCTCTCTCTCTCTGTCTCTCTCTCTCTCTGTCTCTCTCTCTCTCTCTCTCTCTTTCTATGTCTCTCTCTCTCCCTCTCTCTCTCTCTCTCTCTCTCTCTGTCTCTCTCTCTGTCTCTCTCTCTCTCTCTCTCTGTCTCTCTCTCTTTCTATGTCTCTCTCTCTGTCTCTCTCTCTGTCTCTCTCTCTCTCTCTCTCTGTCTCTCTCTCTTTCTATGTCTCTCTCTCTCTCTCCCACTCTCTCTCTGTCTCTCTCTCTCTCTGTCTCTCTCTCTCTCTCTCTCTCTCTCTCTCTTTCTATGTCTCTCTCTCTCCCTCTCTCTCTCTCTCTCTCTCTCTCTCTCTCTCTCTCACCTCTCTCTCTCTCTTTCTGTCTCTCTCTCTCTCTCTTTGTATTTCTCTCTCTCTTTGTATCTCTCTCTCTCTCTCTCTCTCTTTCTCTCTACCTCCCTCGTCGTCTATGCCCCCCCCCTTAACCTTTGAGGTCCCGCCCCCGAGCTCTAACGTGATTGGATAAAGAGTTTCCCTGCGCTCCGTCATTGGCCGACAGGGTCGAGCAGAAAACGGCTGTCTTTACGCGGCGGCGCTGTCGGTGTTAAGCAGCAGGGGAGGCGGAGGGGGAGGCGGAGGAGGAGGAGGCGGAGACTCATTCAGCCCCGAAAGAAAGAGGAGGAGCGGAGCAGCCGGTGCTGGGCCCGCCGAGAGCTCGCGGGCTGTGGGAAAGTAAACAGCTCGCGGATTGTCGCCGCCATAGGAGCACCAGGATGGGCAGGAAGTCTACGGGAAGTCGTTGATGGAATTCCCTCGGGAGCGCTGAAGCTTTCCTGTGGAAGTCCGTCTGCTCGGGATCAGGAGGTGAGCGGCTGGGGCTGGGCGAAAACACGGCTCGCCTGTTACCGCGATGTTAGCTGTGCGGTATTGATGTCGCTTAGAGAGGCGGTTCTCCAGGGGTTCTTCAGCAGCTTGGCATCCTAACAGCAGAACCCTCTCTGGTGCTGTGTAGAACCATTTTCAGAAAGGTTCTATACAGATGTACAACTCAATCAGACATTGGTTTAAGCAGGAAACGGTTCTATATAGAAATAGAACAGTTGCCTTTGGTCAAGAAACCTTGAAGAACCATCAGGGGTTTATACTAGTTGTTGGAACATTGCTGTGAGGATCTGATTGAGCATTAGTGAGGTCAGGTACTCATGCCGGGTGGTCAGTTCTAGCTCATCTGCAAACTCTTAGGTCCAGTTTCCCCTCTTAAACCGTTTCTGCTGATGTACACGCAACACTGCGTGCCTTCAAGGGTTCTCTAGTAAAGATGACGGTTCTACGTAGAACCTCAAACACTCACTTGCATGCATGGCGAAATGGTTCTTTAAATGTTCAGATGTTGTGTTGTATATGGTTTGTGAAAAGGTTTCTATCTAGTACCAAAATGTTCTTCTATGGTTACAAGCTTGACATTGTAACAACAGCAGAACCCCTTTTGGTGCCGTACAGAACCATACACAACACGTTCTCCTTCAATCTGAGGAACAATTTCACCATGTAAGCATGCAAATGGGCCTTTGGGTGTTCATGGTTCTGTATACATAGCTGTGAGGATTTGATTGAGCGTTAGTGAGGTCAGGTACTGATGTTGGATGGTCAGTTCTGGATCTCTCCAGCTCTTCCCAAAGGTATTGGATGGAGCTCCATCACTCCAGAGAACAGAATTCCACTGTTTCCAGGCTCATTCCCTCTGGAGCTCCTCTGCAGTGGATTAGCTTAATTCACTAGAAGGGGCGCCTGGATGTTTTTGGACGTACAGTGAAGGCGGAAAGCCTCTAAACCATCCTGGACGAACATCAGGGCATCCCAGATGAGTTTGTGTTGGATATTTAATCAGTTAATCAGGCCGGCCTTTTTAATTCCAGCCCATATGGCAACCTCAGTATAATCACGGCGTAACCGCTATACGGTCCACACAACCCACACAGTGTGCACTGCTGCTTATTGGCCTCGCTCACACTCACCGTCTGTCCCTCGAGTCTTGCTCTCTCTGCTTGGCCTCCTCTCAACAAAAGCCAGGGGCACTGTGAAAAGGGGTTTCTTGGACGAAGTCGAGGTGGGTGGGGCGAGCAGAGGCCAGGAGGCTGCCCTGTGCTGGATGTTGTGGTTTTCGTGGGCTGTGATGTTGCTCTGGAGTGTGTGATCATCTAGTTCATTAGCGGTTATGAAGTACTGCGAGTGGGTTTGCGTCTAAGGGCAGTGAAGCATATTCAGTTCAAATCCGTGTGCTTTCCTCGCCTGGAGAGTGAAGAGAGGGAGCCCTTGAGTGGTGGGGATGACCGTTGGAAATGTGGGGTGACTTGTGGAAGTTTGGTTTTTGAGCAGTTCCAGGGTTCCAGCCTGGTTATTGGTTCACAACCTTTTTTCAGTTTTTATTCTCATCATTTGAGCTCAGCAGCTGTCTAGTTTTTGTGGATGTTTAATTATGCATGGTCCAAAATTATTTGGATTAAAAGTTGAGAATGTTTTTACATTTAACCTCCTGAAAAGTCACCGTTTCGGAGCTTCGGTCCAGCAGCGACTACATTTTGGTGTTCTCCTTGCTCCAACACGCTCAGTGGTTGGACTATCAGAGCGAGGCCTTCAGAGTCCGATACGTCAGAACTCGGGAAGGTCAATTTATATTAGAAAACTCAGCGCAAGAAAAACCTGAAAAGAGGAAATGGATGAGGCATGAGCGTTTTTCTCAAATTTCCAGTTTAGTTTCGTAGCCAATGAGATTAAACTCATTCATGGTTCCTTTGATGATGCAGAATACTCCAGTAGTGTCTGCAGTGAAGCAGCCTCTTATCATGGAGCTCCCACCCTCATACTTCACTGTTGCTGTGGTGTTCTTGGGACCATCCACACAACCCTCCTTTCTCCAAACATGACGAGCTGAATTATTGCCAAAGATTTCCATTTTTTGTCACTGGAGCAGAGAACATCCTTCCCCAAGAGGTTTCTGAAGCTGCCTAAACACTTCTTAGATTTTAGTTGTGCATTTCATTGATTCTCTGAGTAAATGTTGTTCCTGCTGCCTTCAACTAGACCTGAGCGATTTGGTTAAAATATCTAATCGTGATTTTTCTACTAACATTCAGCTACAATTTCAACTGTGGCTTTATAAATTAAGATCCAGGCCTGTTTTATTTTGGCCATGAAGACCAGAACGTCCACCTTCTCTGGCCTGAGGCTCGACGCCTGAACACAGTGCCAAACTGCCAGTGAGCTGTGGTTGTGATGTCACAACACATGGAGGTTTGGTTGCCTCTGATTGGTCCAACTAAACTATATTTACAGGCAGTTCATAAACTCTTATGTTCCATTTCCCCTCTTAGAACTTAAAACAATGTTTCTAAAGTACACACTTACAAAAGATGGTTCTTCAGGGTTCTTTAGTAAAGATAATGGTTCTGTATAGAACCATGAACACTCAACGACTCACTGTCATGCTTAAAAAGTTCTCTGCATGATGAAATGGTTCTTTAAATTTCCGGACATCGTGTTGTATATGGTTCTATGTGGCACATTTGTGAAAAGGGTTCTATACAGCACCATAATGTTCTTTGTTGTTGTTTCAAGCATACACAACATACTTTTCTCCAATCTGAAGAACCATTTCACCAGGCGAAGAACCATTAAAGCATGCAGATGCCGGTTTTGTATAAATTGTCTTAAGTTGTGATATCTTAGCTTTTTTTGCACCGTCCCAACTTATTTGGAAATAAGGTTATAGAATTTTAAAAAACTGTTGGAGTTCCCCTTTAAGGAACCTTCTGATCACACCTGATCCAACTAACCCCATCACCTAATTACAAGCCCCTTCCTGAGCTGAAGTGGGTGCATCAGAGGAGGAAAACTCCAAAATATGCGAGGATGCTCCAGGACCAGGCTGAGGCACAAAGTGTAGTAGAAGCTTGTAGCCCACCGATTATCATCGGCATGCCTGAGTCTGACGCTGTAGAGCACTGAGAACCACAAAGATAGGCAGAACGTGTGAACCAGGCCACCCTCTCCTCAATTCCTCTAAACTCTGAACTCGCATTGTAAATACATCAGCATGCAGAAGAGCGCTGCCGCCCTCTAATCTGGGTCTCGGGTCACGCCCCCTTTCCCCTTTCACCGACTTTCCTCGGTCTCCCTGTGTTTAGACCACTTTAGAAAACAGGGGCTGTTCCATTTCTCCTTGTTTTACCCTCTAAAATCCCCCCGTGTCATTAGCAGTCTGTGAGTGTTTGAGGGAAAGCTCCACTACAACCGCAGCCTGTCAGCATGTGGCCCCCCCGCCCCCCCAAACACAGTCATCACCCCACCGGCTTTCGCTGGCCAATGAGAGGCAGCTGTATCACTGGAGCGCTCCTGGATGAGAGCGAGGCTCGGCGGCTGTAGGCGCTGGTGGATGTTTCTGTGTTTAAGCAAGAGCTTTACTCCGAATGTATTCAGCCGAGGCCGGGGTCAGTGTCCCGCTGCGGTGGCGTGTAGGGAATTCTGACATGTAATTCAGTGTAAAAGTCTGTTATACTGAGTGATACAGGTAAAGTAACAGCACTGACAGAATTACAGAATCATGAGCTTTGCTAAAATAAAGTTAACCGCCAGTTTAGTTTCAAAACGACGTGTTTTTAGGCGCCCAGGACCCAATCAGTCTTCTTACTGTCACTGATGACCTCAGAAAATTCAATAAATAACCGTGAATAATAATAAAAATCTGTTTCCTTTATTTATTTTAAAATATTACTGTTTTAATGAATGAGCATATTTACAGTACACACCCTGTCGGCGGCAAAAAAACAAGCAAACACAGAAACAACATAAGTGCACATTAATCTCAGTCGAGGGAAATGATCAGTGAATCGTGATATTGATTTGAGATCGTATTGCCCAGCACTACCTGCTGCTGATTTAGCCATGCAACATGCTTTGATGATTGTTTTCATGCTTTTTAATACTTTTATTCGTTTTAGCTGCATTAGCCTTGTGTGGCTCAAGCAGCGGCGCAGAAAAACAAACTTGGCTGATTGTCTGCAGCTGGCTGAGCCGTCACTGATCTGATCGAATGTCCTGCAGTAGCTAACTGTGGATTTAGATGCAGAAACGTGCCCATGAGTCAGCGCCTAACGGTCAGAGAGGGATTGTAAAGGCCTGGCTGAGGTCAGAGGGGCCTCCTGTTAGATGTGACACTGGATATTTGACCGTCTCAGCTTTAGGTGTAGGGTGGGGTCAGTTCACCTCTTAGTGAACAGACTTTTTGAAAGGCTCTTTAGCTGACTTGCTGCTTTAGGCCTTAAATAGGTCACAAGCAGGTCGGCCACTTGCTACAGAACCTGCCCTTTGACATAAGCCAATCTTTGGGATGTAAACAAAGCCATTGAGATTCATTCTTTGATGTGAAGTGTCTTTACAGTGGTGGTGATAGGAACCAGGGGTCACACCATCAACAACACAGATACAAACATTTTATTTACTGTCCAGAGCCACCAGAGAACCGACACAAGTCTGAGGTTCTAAATGGAATGTTGAGCATAGAGTGCAGTGGTCAGTGTGAAAAGCATAGCTTTCTTCAGGTACTGGTTTGCCCTCTGCTGCCCTGCATGCACCTGTCCATCATGACTGCATTTTAAAAGTGATGTTTTAAGCCAAGACTGTCTCTCAAAATGAAGATGAAACAACATCTCAGCCATCAGGCCGAATAAACGCCGTGCTCAGCTTTTAGAGCACGCAGGACCAGATCTGCCCAAATGAATCAAATAAATAAACGACTCACTAAATGAATCAGAATGGCAAAGAATGATGATACATCTAAAAATAAAGACATCTACAGTCATCATTTTATTTATGATCTTATTTATTAATACTTTAATTTCTATGTCTGCATTTGCTCATGTCTGTTTACAAATTCCCCTCCTCACCAATTTTTATATTTATTTATTTTGCTATTTATGCTTCTTTATTCATTTTTTCATTTGTTATGTATTTATTTATTTCCATAACTATACATTTCTTATTTTACTTATTTATCTATTTATGTATTTCTGTATTTCCTTGTCCCTATGTCAATAAAACGGACTGTCAATCAATGATGTCACAGTGGGACTAATACGTGTCACTTAGTCTAATCCAAAAATCTAGATACAGAAAAATAAATGAAAATTAATCAATTTAATTTTAAAAAATCTGAAATATGTAACTGCAGAAAAAGGAAGTGTGTATAATTACATTTAAAAAAGGAATATAGACCTTATTTAGTTATTTTTATTTATTGATTAATTATTTATTATTTATTTTTATTTATTTTTCTTTTTGACAGGTTTGGTCCATCATATTAGAGACATTAAACTACAGACATCAGACATCTGGTTCCTGTCACCTCCACTGTGAACAAGGGCTTTTCACTCCGAATCACTTCCATCTTAGTGCTTTAGTTTTGCACAACTATTGAAAAATTGGTGGAGTTTCCATCTGAAACAAAGCAGTGTGAGATACACCGTCCACCCTTTAAAGGGAGCGCGAGAGAGTGACCCTCCCGTGGACGTCAGGTGGTGTCTGACACTCTGTGACACACTTATCTATAAAAATGGACTGTAATGCGGCAAAACTCCAGCTTCACGCTGCGGCTTTTAGCTCTGCCATGCGTTTCAGGCCATTTAGTTCAAAGGTCTCTCACGATTAGCAAACAGGTTTATCTGCACTCTGAGTGTTCTTTGTGGACGTCTGGTGTCTCGCATGCGTGGGTTTCTAACCCCTGTGGGCTACAGACGAGGATAATAGCACTCAAACAAAAGACGCTGAGATGAATAGCCTCTTCTGAAGGGCCTGCATGGGACCGCATGGGACCGCGGGCTTCTGTTGTGGTCGTTATAGAGCTGCACTCACGTGTGCAGTGCTTTGTGTTTGGAGTCAGGAAGATCACTGCACGCCAAGAACGTGTTCTCGATATTAACCTCTTAGGGTCGGTTCTCTGATCGGGGGTTTGTGTGCTAAAGGCTAAACCTGGGGTCACAACCCAAATGTTAAGAAGAGCCATTTTGTCCTGTCAGCGGAAGTCATATGGTGTTCCCGCGAGGTTGCTATGGCATTCCCACATATCGCTGAAGAAAACCTTGTATCTAAATACATGTGACCCTTTACATTGTATGTAAGTTTCATGATGAATGGACCAGGAGAAATGGCCCAAAATGACTTGTGAGAATGTCGGGTTCCATTGACTTCCATTAAAAGTGAAGTATGTTTCTTTTTTCTCCTGTGAAGTTATCATTTTGGACATATGAGGTTTTGTTCCGACATGTTGTTGGGACATTGCTTGGTGCTTGATAGGTGAATGTTAGGGTGTTAATAGGCTTCTGCTATGGTTTCCAGCTGGTTGCTATGCTAAGGCGTTGCTAGGCCTTTGCGTTGGTGTTCTAGGTGGTCACCAAAGTGTTACTAAGGTGTTGCCATGCCATCCCATGTGGTTTCTAAGGTGCTGCTAGTCCATTGCTGTGCTATCCCAGGTGGTTACTTTAAGCTTTAGCTGAGGTGTATGCTTTTCTCACATCTCCGGCAGGAAACTTTTCCGTAAAAGTGGAATAATATCTTGTAAAATCTTCCGACATTCATTTCTGTTCTTGTTTCTTTATATCGTCCCTCGTGCTCTCCAATATTCTAATTCTGGGCTCCTCACAGTTCCCTCAACTAGACTTTCTACTATGGGTGGCAGATCTTTCAGTGCTGCTGCTCCCAAACTCGGGAATTCTCTACCTTCCACTCTTTGTAATTGTTCTTTTCTGGCTTCCTTCAAATCCCTGCTAAAAACCTTAATTTTTCTTTTCTGTAGTCTTCGGTTCGGCGAATGAGAAGGGACGTCAGCTTTAGGACTTTAGTGTTTGTTTCTCTCTGCAGATTAAACGTATCAGGGAACCAGCTGGAGTGACTATAAACACTAATCAGTCCGTTCGTCTCCAGATTATCGAAGTCCGTCTTAAATCTCTCTCTTTGCCGTTTTGTAGCTACGGGTCTTTGAGTGTTCATAGTTCTATTTAGAACCATTACTAAAGAACCTTTGAAGAACCATGATTTTTTTTAAGAGTATAGCTCAATTGGTTTGCAGTAACATCCCTGCAGTTACTGAAAAATAGGCGTACGTACGTAATAAGCCTGGGATTTGAAGGTGTTTGTGAACATCAAACGCAGGGTTTCAGTGCTGATGGCTGTTTGTAGCTGAAGGAGAACTTCTGTCCATCAATAAAACATCTGTGCATGTCTGAGCTGCCAAGGTGGTGGCAGAGTCAGCGCTGAGACAGCACAGCGTGCTTGGCTGCATAAATCGCTGTTCACACTGACTCCTGAATCTTTCTCGCCTCTACACCGGTCAGCCATAACATTCTGACCACCTCCTTGTTTCTGCGCTCACTGTCCACTTTATCAGCTCCACTCTGTAGTTCTACAGTTACAGACTGTAGTCCATCTGTATCTCTGATACTCTGTTACCCTGTTCTTCAGTGGTCAGGACCCCCATGGACCCTCACAGAGCAGGTACTGTTTGGGTGGTGGGTCATTCTCAGCACTGCAGTAACACTGACGTGGTGGTGGTGTGTTAGTGTGTGTTGTACTGATACGTGTGGATCAGACACAGAGTTTTTAAACACTGTGTCCACTCACTGTCCACTCTATTGCTTTGTCGGTCCACCTTGTAGATGTAAAGTCAGAGACGACAGCTCATCTGCTGCTGCACAGTTTGTGTTGGTCGTCCTCTAGTCCTTCATCAGTGGTCACAGGACGCTGCCCACAGGACGCTGCCCACAGGACGCTGCCCACAGGACGCTGCCCACAGGACGCTGCCCACAGGATATTTTTGGTTGGTGGACTATTCTCAGTCCAGCAGTGACACTGAGGTGTTTAAAAGCTCCAGCAGCACTGCTGTGTCTGATCCACTCAGACCAGCACAACACACACTAACACACCACCACCACGTCAGTGTTACTGCAGTGCTGAGAATGACCCACCACCCAAACAGTACCTGCTCTGTGAGGGTCCATGGGGGTCCTGACCACTGAAGAACAGGGTAACAGAGTATCAGAGAAACAGATGGACTACAGTCTGTAACTGTAGAACTACAGAGAGCAGCTATACGGTCAGTGGAGCTGATAAAGTGGACAGTAGAAACGAGGAGGTGGTCCTGATGTTCTGGCTGATCACTGTTTGTTACTTGGGCTTTGTAAAGCAGTGACCGGTCCTGAGGCTGGTGTTTACATGTGTATAAATGCTGTTTGTTTAACAGGGCTGTTCCCAAGCGTCTGTATCTCTCTGCATTGCTTGCTTTCTCCTGTTATCTCAAGAAATACCCTGGGACATTTCCGCATCACATTCCACTGCCCTTCCTTATGTCAGTACACTGTAGTTACAGGACGGGTAAATTTGGGACCATCTAACTTTTCAAAAGTGGGAACCTTTCAAAAAACCTTTCAAAAGGAGGAAACGTCTGATGCTCTCTTAATATTTGGCGGAACTGAGGCGCCTCAGTAGGCAGCGTACTTGAGGAATCTACATTTACATTTACAGCTTTTAGCAGACGCTCTTATAAGAAGTGCTTTGTCTGTCTAGAGAAAGTATCTTTGCTAGTTACCAACAGGTTAGGGTTATCTAAGACCTGCGAAAACAGATGGTGGTACCGGAAATAATTCAATTAAATTCAATTCAACTTCATTGTCATTATGCAATACAGGGTAGTGCAGTATAAAGAAACACTATGGGGCGACTTTTCCAGTGCAGTAATAAAAGATGCATAGTAAACAGTAAAAGACTAAAGACGGTAAAGGACAGACAGAATGAGCGGTCAGTAGGTTCAGGTGTTGAACGTAGACGAGATGTGTGTAGGCAGGTGTTACAGGTGCACTGGACGTATAGACAGTTAGTGCACAGTCAGATATTCAGTGTTTCAGGTATAGAGACAGAAAGGTGCTGGTGAACTGCAGTGCAGTCCAGTAAATTGGCAGCGTGGGGTCGTCAGCAGGTTGAATGTTAAGTTACTGTTTTCCAATGTCCAGTAATGTTTGTCGATCGTACAAACGAGCAGCGTCGCCACGAGACGCAGCAAAATATTTCCAGTAAGACTGAAAATGAAGGATTTAAATATTCATCTTCTAGATCAGAGATCTTCAGATCTGGACCTTGAGTCCGGTTTCCAGTGCTGTATTTCATAAACACTAGTAGGTAATTGAACTGCAAATGAAGTTGATGCTCACCTAGGCACTGGAGACTGGATTAAAGGTCCAGATCTGAAGATCTCTGTTCTGATGATGTTTGTTCATATTTTCAGGTAAAGCGGTGCAGTGTTTTTAAAAAAGCTGCGGTATGAAGTTTGAGTTTTACGTTTACGTCACGTCGTCTTCTGTGAGTTTATCGGCTGGTTGTAAAGCAGAAATCTGATTACTGTCTGACTCCTGTAGACCTGGAGTTTCCCCGTTATCTGATTACTGTCTGACTCCTGTAGACCTGGAGTTTCCCCATTATCTGATTACTGTCTGACTCCTGTAGACCTGGAGTTTCCCCATTATCTGATTACTGTCTGACTCCTGTAGA
The DNA here is from genome assembly GCF_015220715.1 of Pygocentrus nattereri. Taxonomy (NCBI): domain Eukaryota; kingdom Metazoa; phylum Chordata; class Actinopteri; order Characiformes; family Serrasalmidae; genus Pygocentrus; species Pygocentrus nattereri. Next base: position 421,888 of record NC_051231.1, read on the forward strand.
CCTGGAGTTTCCCCGTTATCTGATTACTGTCTGACTCATGTAGACCCGGAGTTTCCCCATTATCTGATTACTGTCTGACTCATGTAGACCTGGAGTTTCCCCATTATCTGATTACTGTCTGACTCCTGTAGACCTGGAGTTTCCCCATTATCTGATTACTGTCTGACTCCTGTAGACCCGGAGTTTCCCCATTATCTGATTACTGTCTGACTCATGTAGACCTGGAGTTTCTCCATTATCTGATTACTGTCTGACTCCTGTAGACCTGGAGTTTCCCCATTATCTGATTACTGTCTGACTCATGTAGACCTGGAGTTTCTCCATTATCTGATTACTGTCTGACTCCTGTAGACCTGGAGTTTCCCCATTATCTGATTACTGTCTGACTCCTGTAGACCTGGAGTTTCCCCATTATCTGATTACTGTCTGACTCCTGTAGACCTGGAGTTTCCCCATTATCTGATTACTGTCTGACTCCTGTAGACCTGGAGTTTCCCCATTATCTGATTACTGTCTGACTCCTGTAGACCTGGAGTTTCCCCATTATCTGATTACTGTCTGACTCCTGTAGACCTGGAGTTTCCCCGTTATCTGATTACTGTCTGACTCCTGTAGACCTGGAGTTTCCCCGTTATCTGATTACTGTCTGACTCCTGTAGACCTGGAGTTTCCCCGTTATCTGATTACTGTCTGACTCCTGTAGACCTGGAGTTTCCCCGTTATCTGATTACTGTATGACTCCTGTAGACCTGGAGTTTCCCCGTTATCTGATTACTGTATGACTCCTGTAGACCTGGAGTTTCCCCGTTATCTGATTACTGTGAATAGTGATCAGATTATTAAGTGCATGTAAACGCACTCAGTGCATTATGACGTCTCATCCTCAAGGCATTAGAGGCCTTGCATGTTTCAATATCTGGGTCCTGTCACCACCACTGTGACCAAAAAAGTAGTTTGGCAAAGAAAATGATTTTATTCCTTCTTCGTTTCTTTCTTTCTTTTGTTTTATGAACATGAATCTGTGTTGAATACAGTCGTAAAGGATTAGCAAATACTTTGCTTTATGCTAACAAACCTTTTTCTGTTTTTTATGGTCTGAAAAAGTTCAGTTATTAGAAAATTTCCAAAGCCAAATTTTCTCATCCATGATCAATCCAGTAGCCCCAAAGCAAAACATAAGGAATTCCCAGTCAGTGGGTCTCCACATCCACAGCTGACCTCCTACAAACATTCCTGTGTTGTTTATCCGCTACACACCAGCTGTTCTGCTTTACTATTGTCCATTGAAGCGTCCATGATGCCGTTCTCTGAGTTTGTCCTGCTGCCTGTGTCTTGTGTCGGCCCTCGTGGCTTTATGATTGAGGACTGCGTGTCTTTATGATTTCCGTATCGCGGAAGGAGCTCCCTGATGCAGCTTCACTGGAAAAACATCTCACAAAGCAATTACTGTGAACTGTAATGCAGTCGAGAGGCCCTCCGCAGACCCCTAAGCCCACTGTGAAGGCACTTCATGCTAATTTTCTCAATGTATTTAGAGGCTGGATGTTTTCCCCCCTCAGAAACCACAAATCATATTACAGAGTCTCGCTGGAAGCTGTGACCGATCCGATTCAGCTTTAATGGTTCGCTAATGCAATGCAGTTTCACCATAATCACGTTGGCTTTTGTTCCTTTCAGCCAGATTTGTTCAGTGTTTTGCGCTATTAGAAAGATTATTTTTAAATAAGCAAATTAAATACGTAATTTTACTGTCAACTTAAATATACAGCAGGGTCCAAAAGTCTGACACCATGTTGAAAATCTGATGCTGCGTATGGGAAAATTTGAAGTTTGATTTGTTGAAATTACAACAAAGAAAAGTTCTGCAGAACGTGGTTTAACATCGTCCTGCTGAAATGATCAAGGCCTTCCCTGAAAAAAGATTCCTCCAGATTCTCTGAGTCTTTAATGATGTTCTGCACCGTAGACGATGGAAAGCAGAAGCTCTTTGCTGTTTTATGTTGAGGAACGTTCTTCTTGATTTGTTGCTCTATTTGATGGTCCAGTCTTTCACAGAGTGGTGACCCCTCCTCATCTTCACTTCTGACTCCGCCTCTCTGAGATGCTCTTTATACCCAGTCATGTTACTGACCTGCTGCCAATCAACCACCAGGTGTTTTTTAGCATCACACACCTTTCCCAGCCTTTTGTTCCCTGTCCGAACATTGATCAAAATCAAAATGTGAGTGTGGTCAGTTTGTCCAGATCAGTATTAATGTTGTTTTGTTCCAGCCGGTCTGTGAAGCTTCTTACAGCCCGTTTAGTTTGGCAAATGGTGTTGGGTTCATTTCTGGCTGATTCCAGGTTGTTCAGCTGTTCTTCTGTCACAGCTGCCGACTGAAAAGCTGCTCAGTGGTGACGACAGTTTGGGAATTTAGTGTCGTCTCGTCTTCAGAGTCGGACCAAATCGGCTGTCGGTCAGATGTGGTCTTAACAGTGTCCGTTTTCTGTTTGTGGCAGAGTAAGAAGTGAAAATGTTAGAACGCTTATTAACCAATCAGCTTGCGTGGCCGGAACTAACTGTAGTATAATTAGACGTATTTGTGTGTCTGTAGTTTATCGGACTGCATTAGATCATCTCCTCCATTTCAGTGAAGAAAAGAAAAAGCAGCAAACTCAAAGCAGCGGCTCCATGGTCTCTCACCGGTTCCCTCCCTAGTTTGGCGTCATGCAGCCTCATTAGGACTGCCAGTAAAGAGGAGTCTTCATAGGACGGTCCTACCGAGGACCCCCACTACCTCGGCTGCAGCCTGGACGTTGGAACGCAGCTCAAACACAGATGCTCCATTTTAACTACAACCCCACATCGCATAGTCGATGACGTTGACCTTCTACCCTGTGATCTAATGAATAGCCCGGCGTTCTCAGTGACGAATGCTGAAACAATGCTTTGGGAGCTTGTCCCAAGGTTTCTGCCACAAGAGCCCCATTGTGTGTGGCAGCGCATGCAGTGGGCTGGTGGGAGAGAGTGTGTTTGCAGTCCGCTGGGTGGGTTATGGGACTGTGCTTCAGTGGTCTTGGCAAGGCAGACGCACATAAAGAGGCCTACTGATGGAAGATATGAGGAGCAGGCCTGTTGCGTCACCGGCTGAAGCGCGAATTGTAGATTGTAGCTAATTCTGCCTGCAAGTCTCAACAGAGAGAGTCCGTTTTGGTCCAGCAACAAATCGGAGGGTTCGCTTGGAGGGAAATCCCTTCAGAAACTATGGATGCATGTCGGATAGCTAGTGTTGCTCTGTTAAAGGGAGAGTTCACCACAGTAGCAGCACTATGTAAGACTTTTTCAAATGGTGGAAAGCAGTGTTACATAATGTTCCTCCACACCTTGCAATTAGGTCGCTCTACAGAAACGTCCACTTTCTGTCTCTCCATAGGAGTCACGTAATGAAGGAAACACCAGAGACGTTTTTAATGATCAGTGCGTTTTACAGAACATCAAATCACACGCTGTCCATCAGGGAACGTCCACTAAAATATGGAATTTAATCCATTTGTGTTTCTATTTTTTCACCGTGACCTCAGAATAAAGTCACACCAGTGACGTCAGCTAGAAGCTTCATATGAGGTCATGAGCTGAATGAGAAGATCTCTGAGAACTGAGAGATTATTGCAGCTAAAATTGCAGAAATATGTTCTTTACCTCAAAATATGGCCTCAGCCTTCACGCACGACTGAGGGGACGAGCTCTTCTATGGTGAGTGGAATTCTATATGATTGATTTAAAAACCAATATTGCTAAATTGAGGCTCACGGAGGTATAATTGTTAAAATAACACAGTTGTGTATTAAAACGAGCCTCAGAGATTATGTGATTGATTCAGTTCGACCAGGGGTGCCCAAAGTTTTGCACACGACAGTGTGAGGATAAAGTGAGGGAAGAAAAATCCTCATATGATCCATATAGGAACTATTCTCCTATTGTTGAGTCGTAGGCTGTGAACTGCGGTTGTTATATTGCCCCCTACTTTGCGCCTCGTGTGGGATGTGATGTCATCTCCCCGGAGAGAGTGAGAAAAGAGCTACTGCGGCCAGGAATGTTCCAGCAGAAGAAACCGTTGTGAGTTAATCAAAACATAAAGCAGATGCTTTGAGAGGGAGCTGCCTGAGATGTTTCCTCCTACGTGTTGTAGCTCAGGCCTTGTTAGGCGATTCTTGTCCTTCGACAGCGGTGTAGAAATGATGAGGAGGAATGGGAGAACGCAGCAAATGGGAAGTACATGTGCTCCTATCTAATCTCTGCTCTAAAGGAAATACTTCATTCCCATGACTCTTGGGCCTCGTCCCATTTGACCCCTCGCCCCTACCACTGAGCCCTCAGCCCTTTGTTTTGTGTGTTCTTGTTTAGGGGTATAGTGTCCCGATTCTTGTTGAGATAGAGGGGCAGGGCAAAGTTTTGGGGCTGCATGACCCTCCAAACTGAGGTTTTTCAGAGACTCCACAGAAAAACCAGTAAGACGGAGAACAAGAGAACAAAGAATTTTCTCTGTTATAAATTACGATAACCATCATATTATATTCGGTTAATGTTTCGGCGTTTTTTGGTTGTTTTTCTTCATAACAAGCATAAAAAACCACTAACGGCGCTAACTCTCCCGTTCCACCTTAAATAGTCCAGTAGTGACGCCTGAAGCGCCAGAATGTAACTGCTGCACCATTTAAGGTGGAACGGGAAAATTCTTTGAAGGCGTCTGATCCCTAAATGTAACTAAAGCCCAGCAGTGAGGAGCTGAACTTTCCCCTCCTCTGCTGTCCCTGCAGACGGGCAGGGTCGCCTACAGAGCGGCGCTAGTAGCTGTTTACTTTACCTTGGCACTGGAGCTACAACGCTTACATACAACCCCAATTCCAAAAAAGTTGTGACGCTGTGTAAAATGTAAAATAAATGTAAATAAAAACATAATGCAATGACTCGCAAACCTCCTAGACACATTTTATTCACAATGGAACATAGAACACACATCATATGTTGAAAGACATTGACAATGTCTGGATGGGAGCATGTCACTATTGTCAGAAACAAAAGCTCGCATCTCCATTATTGTTGCTTTTAAACTTTTTTACATAATTTGAATAAAAAAAAAAACACCTGTTCTTTATATTGTATGTGAATTTCATGATGAATGTACCAAAAGAAATGCCCAAAATTACTTGGGGAAAACGTCTGGTTCCATTGGCTTCCATTAAAAATAAATATGTTTTTCCTTCTCCTGTAACGTTACCATTTTGGAGATACGAGGTTTTGTTCCGACAGCAGTGATATATTCTTCTAAAACTTCTTTATACTGTTCAGCATTGATGGAGCCTTTCCAGATGTGTGAGCTGCCCATGCCATGAGCACTAATGCAGCCTCAGACCATCAGAAACACAAGCTTTTGAACTGTGTGCTGATAATAAGCTGGATGCTTTGTCTCCTATTGAGTCTGCAGGACGCGGTGTCCATTATTTCTAAAAAGACTTTCAAATTTTGGTTCATCTGACCACAGAACAGTTTTCCATGCTGCCTCAGTCCATTTTAAATGAGTTCAGGCCCAGAGAAGGTGGCAGTGTTTCTGGCTCCTGTTTATATCTGGCTTCTTCTCTGCCTGATGCAGCTTTAACCTGTTTGTGGATTGTAGAGTGAACTGTGTTCACAGACACTGATTTCTGGAAGTGTTTCGAGCTCATGCAGTGATTTCAGTTCAGAATCAGGCCTGTTTTTAATGCAGCGCCGCCTGAGAGCCTGAAGATCACGAGTGTCCAGTACTGACCGTCGGCCTGGTCCACTGCGTACGGGGATTTCTCCAGATTCTCTGAATCTTCTGATGATGTTATGTACTGTAGATGGTGGGATTTCCAAAGTCTTCACACTTTTATGTTGAACATTTTTCTAAAATTGTTCCACAATTTTTAGACGCAGTTTTTCTCAGGTTGGTGATCCTCTGCCCATCTTTGCTTCTGGGAGTCTCTGAGAGTCTCCGCCTCTCTAAAATGCTCTTTTATACTCAGTCCTGTGAGTTAGTTCCAAATTTGCTCCTCCAGCTGTTTTTATTAGTACCACTTACTTTTCCAGCCTTTTGCTGCTCCTGTTCCAACTTTTCTGAGATGCGCTGCTGCCGTCAAGCTCTAAACGAGTTAATGTTTTTCAGGAAATGGTAAAATGTCTCACTTTCAACATCTGATACGTGTTCTGTTATATATGGGTCTACTATATTTACAAATTATTGCATTCTGCTTTTATTTACATTTATTTATATTTTACACAGCGTCCCAACATTTTTAGAATTGGGGTTATAATCAGACTGGGGTGCCCAAACATCTGCATATGCCTATATTATATGTTTTGTTGATTTCCTCAACACACTTATACAATTTTTAATGAACATATATTGTATTGTTTGTTTGTTTTTTGGCATATGACTGTATGATTGTTGTTGTTGTTGTTGTTGTTGTTGTTGTTGTTGTTGTTGTTGTTGTTGTTGTTTTGCACTTTTACATAAATTCTGTTTATTTGTTTTCAGTGTTAATAGAGCTATTGACCAGAGAATGAATTGATAATCAGAATTTTCGTGACCAAATCGTTAGGCAAATTATTCAGAAATTGCATGAAATAAATGAAGATTTTTATTTTATTTATTTATTTATTTATTTATTGTAAAAGCTCCTCAAATGATCAGAACATGTGTTTTATGATCTCCATATCACTATATGCTCACAATTTACTGCTGAGAGCTAAAAATCTGCGCCGCTCTTTGTGTTGTTCTCTAAAAGTGATGTTTCCAGAGCAGATCACTGAAGAGACGCCGTCTGTTTATAGTTTAGAGCCCAGATTTGGGGAAAAACGGGTCGACTTTCATTAGAAAAACAAACTGAGTTCAGCTTCTTTTATTATAAGGGTTTAAAATGACGTCACCGTCTATTAGACTGGAGAGAAGAGCTACAGCCTCACACGACGCCCAGCTTCTGAATGGAGCTTATGGAGTATGAACGTTATGGAGAACATGACCGAGTGCGGTTTGGGACCACCGGTGGTCTCGAGGAGTTGAAGAGGTTAACTGAAACACTACAAATTAATAAAAAACATTATTATATGTTTTCTTGTTATTTCATTTCCTGTTGGAGCACAGCAACCTAATCAAAACTCAGAAGACGTTGTAGAGAAGGGCGATGGGTGATTTGCGATGGGCGATAGGTGATGAGTGTTGGGTGATGGGTGATGGATGATGGATGATGGGTGATGGATGATGGGTGATGGATGATGGGCGATGAGTGATGGGCGATGAGTGATGGGCGATGAGTGATGGGCGATGAGTGATGGGTGATGGGCGATGGGTGATGGGTGATGGACGATGGACGATGAGTGATGGACGATGGGCGATGAGTGATGGGTGATGGGTGTTGGGTAATGGGTGATGGTCACTACACTTTGATTAGATCTTGTTTATTTAGTTAATTAAATTGGTATGGAATGACGATGTTTGGTTAATATGATGAGATGCATAAACTAGCATGGCAGAAAAGGTCTATAAGGTCTATAACATTAGGTTAAAATCCCCATTTATGATCCCCTCTTATGATCCAAGAAATCCTAATTATAAGTATAATTGGACTCATCTGTCCGTGATCTTAATGTACATCCCAGATGCCCAGTTTCCAGAGCAATTTTTCTTCTTTTTTATCTGTTTTCTTTTCTAAGAGCTGCTTGACAGCCACACATCCTTTCAGACCCATAGAGTGAAAGGATGGACAGAAGCACATGGATTATTTCAGATCTGAAGCAAAAGTAGAACCTGTTTTTTTCCCTTCCCCGTCCTTTCCTGTCCTTTCCCTTACCTTCCCTTTCCTATCCTTTCCTTCCTGTCATGTCCTTTTCTTTCCTTTCATTTCCCTTCTCTTTCCTTTCCTTTCATTCCCTTCCATTTCCTTCTTGTCATATCCTTTCCCATCCTGTCTTGTCCTGTCGTGTTGTGCCCTTTTCTGTCCTGCCCTTTCCTTTCCTTTCCTGTCCTGTCCTGCCCTTTCCTTTCCTGTCCTGTCCTGCCCTTTCCTGCCCTTTCCTGTCCTTTCCTGTCCTTTCCCGTCCTGTCTTGTCCTGTTGTGTTGTGCCCTTTCCTTTGTTGTCCTTTTCTTTCCTGCCCTGTCCATACTTCCCTTCCCTTTTCTTCCTGTCATGTCCTTTCCTGTCCTTTCTCATCCTGACTTGTCCTGTCGTGTTTTGCCCTTTCCTTTCCTGTCCTGTCCTGTCCTGTCCTGTCCTGTCCTGTCCTGCCCTTTCCTGTCCTTTCCTGTCCTTTCCCGTCCTGTCTTGTCCTGTTGTGTTGTGCCCTTTACTTTGTTGTTCTTTTCTTTCCTGCCCTGTCCTTACTTCCCTTCCCTTTTCTTCCTGTCATGTCCTTTCCTGTCCTTTCCCATCCTGACTTGTCCTGTCATGTCCTGCCCTTTCCTTTCCTGTCCTGTCCTGCCCTTTCCTTTCCTGTCCTGTCCTGCCCTTTCCTGTCCTTTCCTGTCCTTTCCCGTCCTGTCTTGTCCTGTTGTGTTGTGCCCTTTACTTTGTTGTCCTTTTCTTTCCTGCCCTGTCCATACTTCCCTTCCCTTTTCTTCCTGTCATGTCCTTTCCTGTCCTTTCTCATCCTGACTTGTCCTGTCGTGTTTTGCCCTTTCCTTTCCTGTCCTGCCCTGTCCTGTCCTGTCCTGTCCTGTCCTGTCCTGTCCTGCCCTTTCCTGTCCTTTCCTGTCCTTTCCCGTCCTGTCTTGTCCTGTTGTGTTGTGCCCTTTACTTTGTTGTCCTTTTCTTTCCTGCCCTGTCCTTACTTCCCTTCCCTTCCCTTTTCTTCCTGTCATGTCCTTTCCTGTCCTTTCCCATCCTGACTTGTCCTGTCGTGTTTTGCCCTTTCCTTTCCTATATTTCCTTTCCTTCCCTTCCTTATTTCCTTCCTTTCCTGTCCTGCCCTTTCCTTTTCTGTGACTTTACTGTTTTGACTGGAGGCTGGTCTCTAAATTTTAGAAGTGAATGTCTTGTTCTAATCTGATGACAGAGCAGGTTTAATGGGTTCATGTACGTAAATTATTATTGACTTAGTTTTAATTTTCATGCACGTTTGTGATAAAGTGAAAAACTGCACTACTGTCGTCACGTAATATGAGCAGGTCGTACACCAGGAAAATGGTGATCTGCTTAATTTCTATCACACCTCTGTGTGGCGAGAGCGATGCGGAATGAACGCCTGTATATCCTGGGTTGCCAACTATTCAATGTTAGGATCAATTCAAAAGATTCATAACATTCATTTTTTCTCCAGGCGCAGTCCATTTAGAAAGTAGTCTAATCAAAAATGCACCGCAATGACTAAATGATTTCCACCTGCACTGCAGTTACAAACGAGCCGGATTTCTTAGGAAAACCGCAAATCTTTCAACCCTGCATGACGAGGAAGGAGCCCATGCGAGAAACACGAACATGTGGAAAACACACACAGTTGTGGTTGCCATACCGATGCTGCATGTTAAAGTTTCACTATAGCAGCTTCACTACAGTGGCTTTATCCAGCTTGGCCCTTGGACTGGGACTGGTAGGGTGTTGCCCCCCCCACCCCCCCCCCCTTAACTTTGTCCAATGACCTATGGCCAATACCCCCCCCACAACTTTGTAGCCTATTGGCAGATGTGACAGGAAAACTGATTACAATACCTGGAAATCAGAAATGGAGATACTGATGCAGTAGGATAAACTGTCATTGACTTACTTTCTCTTTCTGTTTGCTGTCCAGAGCCTATGTCCACAGCTCTGTCCCCTCAGAAACCGAGAGAGGTGAAGGAGGATGAGGAGGAGGAGGAAGAACGGGGAGAGAAGCTTGAGTTTGAGGGCAGTAAGAAAGAAGGAGCTGCACTGAACAGATCGGCAGCATCAGAGACATCAGACTTAATCCAGGAGACAGAAAGACGAACTTCAGTCACAGATATGACTGTTAAAAATGATTCAAACTCATGTTTGGATACAGCGAGAGCGCCCACTGCTGGTGCAGAGGATCCTGCTGTGATGGTAGAAACCTGCGTCCAGAGTACAGGTGTGTTGAATAATTGTGCTGCTCTGTAATGTGTGTAGTGTTGTGTGACATGTCATTATATTCAGTACTGTGTGTCCGGACTGTGACTATATTTAAAACATTCTTCTGTCTGTTCTTCTTTATCCCTACATGGTCATGTCTTTCTCAACTGCTTCGGGTTATGTATAGGCTGAGCCTAATCTTGGCATCAGTCCTGCTATAAAACTGCATCAGCCCAGTGTCTTTTGGGCTGGCTGGGCGTCTGGTCCCCTGGTTTAGTTAGGGTTTGGATTCCCCACGTGCCAGAAAAGTGCTTCTGCACAGCTGTAAGGCAAAATCATTCAAATCACATGGGCTACGTTCACATTACAAGCCTCAGTTCCCAAATCAATTCAGGTTGGGGTGAAAATCAGATTTGTGTCCACACAGGCCTGAAAACATCAGATCTGAGTCACGTTAGGGCAGAAAATCACATGTGGGCCACTTGGAAATGTGAACGTACCTTTGAAATAAAGGGAGAAATGAGAATTGGCCAGACTCCCTGTTAACCAGCTCGGACGTTGGCTGATCAGCAGTGTTTGGGGTGAAATTCCGGCGATTTAACTTACACTGAGGGGCTCTGAATATCTTACTGAATTGTAAAAGCTGAATTTGTATATGAATGGGAATATGAATAATTTCTTCTGTGTGTGTTGTATTGGATTGTTTTCACACAGAGCCACATGCAGTCTGCTCTAGCAGGAGTTCCGTATCTGTTGCTGCTGGCTGTGACACACAGGCCAAGCAGGATTTCATTAAAGCCTTTCCTGGAGTTGTAGTGGACAGGGGTGTATTGTTGTGGGATCTAGTGGACTCAAGGCTGCAGCAGCTCTAAGAAAAGCCTGTTGCATAACGTCAGTGTGTAAATAAGAGCACCGCTTAGATCAGTTCCACTGCCAGTGTGTGTTCATATCCAGCAAACGAGTATTATAATAAGCCTTTTCTAGTGAAATCGATAACGGACTGTAATTGAATAGTTAAGAACAGTTAGAGAGGAAAACAAAAAGCTTTTCAATGAAGAGTTCCTTAAATCATGAAGTGTAAATTGGCCTCTTCATCAAAAAACGGCAGCTTCAGGCACCAGAATGGAACTGCTGGACCGAGAAGCTGGCGAATAGGAAGCTTCAGCTTCGCCCTTCTTACTGTGTTTATTTTATTTTTCTGTGCATTAATATCAGAAGTGATTCACTCATTGGTGGATTTGCTGATGTGTGTTTGTGTTTCTCGCCCTAAACTGGGTTTTTATCGTCCGGTACAGACCGAACACTGTCCTGCTGGTCCGGACGCTAATGATCACCATCAGTTATTACAGTAATAAAAGCTGCCGAGAGCAGATCCGCGCAGCCCGGATTAATCTGAGTCTGAGGATTAGAACCAAGCAGACGTGGTGAAGACGGGTGGAGTAGTGAGGAAGGTGTGGCTGATTTAATCCTGAGACTCTTCGTCTCTCAGTACCAGTGAATGTGTTCACTTGACCTCTCCAACATGACGGACGCGCAGACGCACCACCTCAGATAGAGAACAGCAGGCAAGGCGGCATCCAGGCACGGAAATCTATGGTGGTGACCCACTGACTGTGCTTGTAGGTGGAGTCTGAGGTTGAGCAGTGAGTGCACGGCTCCCCCTGCTGACCAAACCTTATGATGTTCAATTTACAACAAATGGAAAGAATAAAATGTGACAAGCGAATCGTTAAAAGGCCTCGTTCCAAGTGTTTATGACGTAATTAAACTGATATAATGTAATGCTGCATTATTGCAGTGTTTGAAGTGCCTCATTTTTTGGATGATGTCAGTAGCACAAAACAAAAGTGCAGTCCAGTGTGTGTTTAAATGGAACATGAAGTAGTTGCAGCCTTTGTCTACACCAGGCCTGTCGACCTGGCGCGCCGTCTGGGCCAAAATGCTGCAGAGATCAGCGTTTACCCTCGTCTAACACTCTGAGTTCAGTCAGCTGATGAGGCAGTGAGCTGAAGTCTGCAGTGTTTTAGCCCACGAGGACTGGAGCCTGGGCTCCACACCAGTGTGTGAAGTTAATTCACTAATTTTTTCACTGTGGAAGAGTGCAAATAATATCCCATAGTTCATTGCTCCTATATAAATATGTCTCAGAGTCAGTCATGAGGCTTGTAAAAGTGTTTTACTGTGTTTGGGAAGAAGAATCTCATTTCCAATGTTTAGGATGTGATTTTGATTGTAAAATTAGTCATAAAGAATTTTTAAGTTGCTTCTCTGATTTCTTCTTCTTTTCTTCTTATTGTTATTGTTATTATTATTATTTTAAATCAACACTTTTTCTTTTTCCCAGGCATGCCGTCCTCAGAAAGCATAACGCAGTAAGTGTTCTGCTGACTTCTCTGATTTTTATTTAAAATAGCAGCACTGGAAGTGAGGGGTGCTTTTTTAAGTGCTTTGTGTCATTGCAAATGTTTTGTTGTCCCTTAAAAAAGCTTCAAATTAAGTGAATTGATCACCTTCAACTTCCAGTGTTCACTTGTGTATATATATACATGTGTATGCATGTTCATAAACATCTGTGAAGTTCCCCTTTAAATGTTGCAGGCATCTGGTTCCCATCACCAGCACAGTGAACCGCTCTGAATCCATACGTTTCTCATCACACGCCTCTGAATTTTAACTTTAAACTTTGTGGAAACTTATATAATTCCCCTTTAGCAGTCCATGTTATGATGACCACACCTACTTGTAGGAGACCACACCCCCTGTCAGTTTCCGCTCACTGCCAGACTTTAATACTGGATGCCCGCTGATCTGTCGGTGGGGTGTTCTGCACTCTGTGCAGTCTTTAATGAACAGTAATGATTGTTTTGGGCCTTCTGGGAACAGCTGGCAGGCTCAGTCTGGTGCACTGCAGGAGTCTCTGGAGAAATAAAGCACTGTAGCTTTGAAGCGTATTAGCAGTGTTAGCAAAATGTTCACAAGAGTGAGGAGGAGGAGGGAATGCAGGTAAACATCACCCTCAAAATTCAACCTGTGGGTTGGAATGCGTTCAGAGGGAGGGGGTTACTGCAGAACACAAGCCAGGCAGTGCTGAGACAAAAGCAAGTACGTTGTGGGCGTATGTGTAAGAAGTCTTCAGGTGCGCGGTGCTCACGGCGATCTCATTTACATTCTGCTGCTGAACACCTGCTCTTTGCCTGTGTGGAAGCTCCTGGGATTAGCTGTTATGCACAGCTTTTGAGATGCCTCTGTATTCTGTGCTATGATGAATAACTGCTCTAAATTCTTTGTCTGCATTGCATCGTGCCTCTCAGATTTCCCTATTAACTGCTACTGGTGGTGGATTCACGGTTTGTACTTTATGTGCAGCCCTTGCTGTATTTTTGAGATTTATGTATTTAATGACACAAAGATATGCAGTGAGTTGCCAGTGTTCCTACACTTATTGGCCATTTTATCAGAAACACTTACTGTATTAGTGCACTGGACATTGAACATAACCTAAATACACTATATAGTAAATAAAGAATAGTTCTGCACAGGCCCGAATGCACTATATAGTAAATAAAGAATAGTTCTGTACAGGCCCGAATACACTATATAGTGAATAAAGAATAGTTCTGTACAGGCCCGAATACACTATATAGTGAATAAAGAATAGTTCTGCACAGGCCCGAATGCACTATATAGTAAATAAAGAATAGTTCTGTACAGGCCCGAATACACTATATAGTGAATAAAGAATAGTTCTGTACAGGCCCGAATACACTATATAGTGAATAAAGAATAGTTCTGTACAGGCCCGAATGCACTATATAGTGAATAAAGAATAGTTCTGTACAGGCCCGAATACACTATATAGTGAATAAAGAATAGTTCTGTACAGGCCCGAATGCACTATATAGTGAATAAAGAATAGTTCTGTACAGGCCCGAATACACTATATAGTGAATAAAGAATAGTTCTGTACAGGCCCGAATACACTATATAGTGAATAAAGAATAGTTCTGTACAGGCCCGAATGCACTATATAGTGAATAAAGAATAGTTCTGCACAGGCCCGAATGCACTATATAGTGAATAAAGAATAGTTCTGTACAGGCCCGAATACACTATATAGTGAATAAAGAATAGTTCTGTACAGGCCCGAATACACTATATAGTGAATAAAGAATAGTTCTGTACAGGCCCGAATGCACTATATAGTAAATAAAGAATAGTTCTGTACAGGCCCGAATACACTATATAGTGAATAAAGAATAGTTCTGTACAGGCCCGAATGCACTATATAGTAAATAAAGAATAGTTCTGTACAGGCCCGAATGCACTATATAGTAAATAAAGAATAGTTCTGTACAGGCCCGAATACACTATATAGTGAATAAAGAATAGTTCTGTACAGGCCCGAATACACTATATAGTGAATAAAGAATAGTTCTGTACAGGCCCGAATGCACTATATAGTAAATAAAGAATAGTTCTGTACAGGCCCGAATACACTATATAGTGAATAAAGAATAGTTCTGTACAGGCCCGAATACACTATATAGTGAATAAAGAATAGTTCTGTACAGGCCCGAATACACTATATAGTAAATAAAGAATAGTTCTGTACAGGCCCGAATACACTATATAGTGAATAAAGAATAGTTCTGTACAGGCCCGAATACACTATATAGTGAATAAAGAATAGTTCTGTACAGGCCCGAATGCACTATATAGTAAATAAAGAATAGTTCTGTACAGGCCCGAATGCACTATATAGTGAATAAAGAATAGTTCTGTACAGGCCCGAATGCACTATATAGTGAATAAAGAATAGTTCTGCACAGGCCCGAATACACTATATAGTGAATAAAGAATAGTTCTGTACAGGCCCGAATGCACTATATAGTGAATAAAGAATAGTTCTGTACAGGCCCGAATACACTATATAGTGAATAAAGAATAGTTCTGTACAGGCCCGAATACACTATATAGTGAATAAAGAATAGTTCTGTACAGGCCCGAATGCACTATATAGTGAATAAAGAATAGTTCTGTACAGGCCCGAATACACTATATAGTGAATAAAGAATAGTTCTGTACAGGCCCGAATACACTATATAGTGAATAAAGAATAGTTCTGCACAGGCCCGAATGCACTATATAGTGAATAAAGAATAGTTCTGTACAGGCCCGAATACACTATATAGTGAATAAAGAATAGTTCTGTACAGGCCCGAATGCACTATATAGTGAATAAAGAATAGTTCTGTACAGGCCCGAATACACTATATAGTGAATAAAGAATAGTTCTGTACAGGCCCGAATGCACTATATAGTGAATAAAGAATAGTTCTGTACAGGCCCGAATACACTATATAGTGAATAAAGAATAGTTCTGTACAGGCCCGAATACACTATATAGTGAATAAAGAATAGTTCTGTACAGGCCCGAATGCACTATATAGTGAATAAAGAATAGTTCTGTACAGGCCCGAATACACTATATAGTGAATAAAGAATAGTTCTGTACAGGCCCGAATACACTATATAGTGAATAAAGAATAGTTCTGCACAGGCCCGAATGCACTATATAGTGAATAAAGAATAGTTCTGTACAGGCCCGAATACACTATATAGTGAATAAAGAATAGTTCTGTACAGGCCCGAATGCACTATATAGTGAATAAAGAATAGTTCTGTACAGGCCCGAATGCACTATATAGTGAATAAAGAATAGTTCTGTACAGGCCCGAATACACTATATAGTGAATAAAGAATAGTTCTGCACAGGCCCGAATACACTATATAGTGAATAAAGAATAGTTCTGTACAGGCCCGAATACACTATATAGTAAATAAAGAATAGTTCTGTACAGGCCCGAATACACTATATAGTGAATAAAGAATAGTTCTGTACAGGCCCGAATGCACTATATAGTGAATAAAGAATAGTTCTGTACAGGCCCGAATACACTATATAGTGAATAAAGAATAGTTCTGTACAGGCCCGAATGCACTATATAGTGAATAAAGAATAGTTCTGTACAGGCCCGAATACACTATATAGTGAATAAAGAATAGTTCTGTACAGGCCCGAATGCACTATATAGTGAATAAAGAATAGTTCTGTACAGGCCCGAATGCACTATATAGTGAATAAAGAATAGTTCTGCACAGGCCCGAATGCACTATATAGTGAATAAAGAATAGTTCTGCACAGGCCCGAATACACTATATAGTAAATAAAGAATAGTTCTGTACAGGCCCGAATACACTATATAGTGAATAAAGAATAGTTCTGTACAGGCCCGAATACACTATATAGTGAATAAAGAATAGTTCTGTACAGGCCCGAATACACTATATAGTGAATAAAGAATAGTTCTGTACAGGCCCGAATACACTATATAGTGAATAAAGAATAGTTCTGTACAGGCCCGAATACACTATATAGTGAATAAAGAATAGTTCTGCACAGGCCCGAATACACTATATAGTGAATAAAGAATAGTTCTGCACAGGCCCGAATACACTATATAGTGAATAAAGAATAGTTCTGCACAGGCCCGAATACACTATATAGTGAATAAAGAATAGTTCTGCACAGGCCCGAATACACTATATAGTGAATAAAGAATAGTTCTGTACAGGCCCGAATACACTATATAGTGAATAAAGAATAGTTCTGCACAGGCCCGAATACACTATATAGTGAATAAAGAATAGTTCTGTACAGGCCCGAATACACTATATAGTGAATAAAGAATAGTTCTGCACAGGCCCGAATACACTATATAGTGAATAAAGAATAGTTCTGCACAGGCCCGAATACACTATATAGTGAATAAAGAATAGTTCTGCACAGGCCCGAATACACTATATAGTGAATAAAGAATAGTTCTGTACAGGCCCGAATACACTATATAGTAAATAAAGAATAGTTCTGTACAGGCCCGAATACACTATATAGTGAATAAAGAATAGTTCTGTACAGGCCCGAATACACTATATAGTGAATAAAGAATAGTTCTGTACAGGCCCGAATGCACTATATAGTGAATAAAGAATAGTTCTGTACAGGCCCGAATACACTATATAGTGAATAAAGAATAGTTCTGTACAGGCCCGAATACACTATATAGTAAATAAAGAATAGTTCTGTACAGGCCCGAATACACTATATAGTGAATAAAGAATAGTTCTGTACAGGCCCGAATGTGGCCTATCTTGAAACTTGCTGTTCAGACACTCTCCATCCAGTCTGACTGAGCTTGAGCTATTTTGCAAAGAAGAATGGGCAAAAATTTCAGCCTCCAGATGTGCTGAGCTGGTAGAGACATACCCCAAACGTGGAGCTAAACGGCGGAATAGGTGGGTGTATGTAAAAGTCAAGCTGCTTTTTCAGCTTAGCTTCCGTTTATTGCCCAAAAGGACTGAAGAGTGAATTTTAAGTTTTGAAACTTTAAGAAAATTTGCATTCAAACTCAAAAACATCAAAAAAGCGAGGAACTGTTGATTTTGCTGAGATACAGGCACTTTGAACGCAGTGCTAAAGGGTCCGCATCATGGCAGAGTGTTGCTGGTGCCGTCTCAGACTGAAGTCTCTACTCTCCCACTCACTTCCTCGCACTCACAGCCTCATAGTGACCTCAGAGCAGTGACTCCCCCAAGGGCCTGCACTAACTCAGCTCTGTTTCTGGGGGAATGTTTCAGACATCCGGCCTCCAGGAGCCTCGGCTGCTTGGTGGTAGAACAGGCCCCGGGTGCAGCTGCACAGAAGGAGCTACCAGAGTTCAGTGTGGTGAGAAAGAAGGCCACAGGCAACGCATCACATTGTACTGGAGGTGAGAGTCCTTTCATTTCCACTGCTTTTATTATGTATGCTGCTATTGCTGGTGAAATTAATAAAGAACTACTGACAGAATTAAGCTTAGACTTCTGATCAGTACTGGACGGTAACTGAGTAATTAAGTAACTGAGTACCTGAGTATCTGAGTAAATGTAATTAGTTTCTGTACTTTAGTATTTTTGGTGTATCTGTACTGAAGTTTCTCCGTTCTGGGCGTCTTTTTCCTTTCACTCCACTACATTTCAGAGTCTAATATCCGACTTTTTCCTCCTACATTTTGAGAAATCTGTCGCTCCTTTTGGTTTCTGTGTGTATAAAAACGTCACATGTCAAAACGAAAGAAGCGCAAAGCCAGAGCACCAATCAGGGCCCAGCGGTCACTTTGTTTAGAGCTGGTTTTGACCTGTTGGTCATACCGACCCAGTGCAGCACGCGGTTCAACGTCAGCGCAGCAGCGTAAAACTTTGGGAGAGTCTGTTCAACATAAATGATGAACTAACCTAACTTTGTGTAAATAGAGCTCAATATAGAAATATGTCCACATATGCAGTCGAGACTGACGCGGCTTTTTTCTGAATTTCTACAAACACCATTTCATTTTATAGTAAATGAGTTTGGGCTGGTTTATGTTTATGAACAGACGCCTACAGATCAACATAGTAAAGGAGCTCATCTGTGATCCTGAGTTTAAAGCCAGTTTTTATTCAACTTAAACTTGGAACTAAGTTGTAAATAAATCTGAAACTGAAACTTTGCTTGTGTGTAAAAAGTGATTTCAGAGCCACTCGGTTCTCCCTGATGGAAACTGTTTACCTTCAGTGTTTTGTGCTTCTGATCATTTTAATAGACGTCAGCGTCACTAATTAATGACGTTCTATTAAAAGACTGGTTTACCAAGAGAGACGCTGGAGGACTTTCACCTGAAATGAGTTCATGAAGCCAGTCTGGTTATAAAAATGATAACAGGACATCAGAGCCAGAATTCCTCTTTTAGTACTTTTACTTTATACTTAAGTACATTTGAAGGGAAATACTTTAGTACTTTTACTCCAGTGGAGGTCTAAAGGGAGGAGCTTCTACTTTAACTCAGTACCTGGTTTGTGGACTTTGCCCATCTCTGCTTCTGATACAGGAATTCCTAACCTACTGATAGTATAAAGCTGAGACTGCATTTACAGAAATAGCTTATCACTGCTGTTGGATCAAAACCTCATATCTCTAAAACGGTAACTTTACAGGAGAAGGATAAAACATACTCTACTTTTAATGTAAGTCAGTGGAACCAGACGTCATTTTAGGTCATTTGTTTTGATCTGTTTATCATGAAATTTACACACAATGTAAATATTAACAGGCGTTTTCAAATTATGTCTAAAACTGTAAAACAACAAAAATGGAGATATGAGGTTTTCTTCCGGCAGTGGTGATATGCTACTTCTAAAATGAATTTACTTTAATTTAATTTAATTTACAAGTCGAGAACAGAAACGTGCCCACTTACCGTGTTATCATGCGAACTCAACTATGGGCTCAACCCTGTTACTGTAAGCAGATGTCTGCGTGTGCCAGACTGTGGGAAGCTGAAGGTGAGCTATTTTTAGCTTGCAGCTTATGAGACGTGTTGATGTCTGTTGCAGCATTTTAAGGTATATTTTCGGTTTTCCATCTGAATTTAAAGGTAAATCTACGTTTTTATTTTATTTCTTTATTTTTTTGTAAAAGTTTCCCTCAAATGAACAGAAAACGTGTTTTATGATTTACACATATTCCTATATGCTTACATATAGTGGGCCTCTGTTGAGTGACTCTCCCTGTATTTGCAGAGATGTTGAAAAGGGGGAAAAGCGAAAGAATAGAAATGTAGAAGGTGGACTGGATTTGGAGCTGTACTACGCCTTTTTGCTGAAAACACTGCACTGCCTGTGGAGATTTCTCCTCAGTTTTGAGGGTTTTTTGTGATTCATTTGAAATGGCCAAACCACAGTCCACTCACCGGCTTTTAGATTAGCAGCATCACAATCAACAATATTAATAAGCCCTGATTTCTGCTTTTTTATCCTTGGTTTATCAGCTTGAGTTGAACTTCCAGCACTGCAGCTCGTGGTGCAGAGACAGGAGCGAGTGAGTGTCTGTAAAGTGTCTCAATACGGGGGGAGTTTTACAGCTTTTACAACCTCTTTAACTCCTCGAGACCACCGGTGGTCCCAAACCGCACTCGGTCATGTTCTCCATAACGTTCATATTCCATAAGCTCCATTCAGAAGCTGGGCGTCGTGTGAGGCTGTAGCTCTTCTCTCCAGTCTAATAGACGGTGACGTCATTTTAAACCCTTATAATAAAAGAAGCTGAACTTTGTTTTTCTACTGAAAGTCGACCCGTTTTTCCCCAAATCTGGGCTCTAAACTATAAACAGACGGCGTCTCTTCAGTGATCTGCTCTGGAAACATCACTTTTAGAGAACAACACAAAGAGTGGCGCAGATTTTTGGCTCTCAGCAGTGAATTGTGAGCGTATAGTGAAATGTGGAGATCAGAAAACACACGTTCTGATCATTTTAGGGGAGATTTTACAATAAATATATAAATAAAATAACAACGTACATTTATTTCATGCAGTTACGGAATAATTTGCCGTACGATTTGGTCACAAAAGTTCAGATTATCAAACCAAAACATCCCCTGGTTAATAAGAGGTTAATTATTAAGGTAATAATTTTTCCATGTATGTCTTTATGGTGTTAAAGTGACGTTACCGGCCCACTGCGAAGTACCGCCTCCCCAGAGTTCAGGCCCACGGACCGCTACAGGGTGCCTCAGCCCACTGGTGGAGAAATCCTGACCTAATGCAGAGATTCATTTTGTCTCAGGTCGTGAAGGAACTTTGGCGAAGCTGATGAAATTTGATCTCTGCAGAAGAAGATCCATCGTGATGTGAAATGAGCTGATGTTAGTTTTCTTGCAGTTGCAGTTTCTTTTGAAGCAACTGTCAACATCACTGAACTGCAGGAGCTGCAGTTTTAGCCAGAAATATCTCGAGTGCAGTTGCGAGAAAGATGCTTGAGGAAGCGCCCGTCGAGGACACACTCGGTCAGGCCATGTCTGCCTTGGACCCGAGACTCATGGCCTCTAATGGGGAGAAGTGCCAAGATGACAAGAGGATGTTAAAGATTGTAGCTGATGCCAAGAAAGTGGATCCAGCGAAATGTGATGACATTCTCTGGCAGTTTGTTGAGCTCACTGGAACCACTGTAGCTAGTGAGCCATCTGGGTGCTGAGGCTTTCAGTGAAGTGACAGTGGATGTTCTGGCTGACCGGTCCAGATACTCAGAAATGTGGCTCGTATCCTGTGGCCTGTTGGTCCTCTCACATGGCCCAGCCAGGGTGGGGTGTGGATGTTCTACCAACTCGGGGAAGAGAATCTGTGACAGTGCTGTCAAACATAATCGCTAAAAGGCCTCTTTAAAAATCTGTGGGTCAGAGAACGTCTGTAACTCCAGCTGGACGTTGTTCATTCAAAATGCACAAAAATGCCAGCAGTAAAATGCTTGTAGTAGAAATATGAAATATGATATGAATTCTTGAAATATTTCAGATTTGAATGTCCCCAAGAGCTCAGTCCTTTAACCCTTAGAAAGCCGGCCCTTTTTTCCATTTTCCCAGTTTCACGACCAAATATTGAGGTTTTTTCTTTAAGCAGTACATAAACTAGAGAGAACTTGGTGCTGTAATGTTGCTGAAAAGCCTTCAGAATTGTATAGAAAACATTTAAAGCTATTGAAATAAATCCGTAACGATCAAAATAAGATTAAAACAACAAAGAAATTAGCCGCTTTCCTAATTTAATGATACACATTTTATTTTAGTGACTATCAGTTAAGGAGTGCCTGTCCCCAACACTTTCTGCTTTAAAGCTCAAAAGCTGGAGTTGATTCCTCGTAGTGATGATTCTCGTTATTCGCGCTAATCCAGACGGATGTCCTGCGCTCCCAGTGGCCTCTCCAGGTGGCCTTTTTACTTTTCCAAGTGACCTCTTGGGGTCTCCAAAGTCCCCCAGCCTCTCCTACAAGTACTAAATTTCCACTGGACCAAAAGTGTTTTATCTGTATTTTACGGCAACATCTTAGAATATATCATCTTAGAATATATCATCTTAGAATATATCATCTTATAATATATCATCTTAGAATATATCATCTTAGAATTTCTATAATTTTCTTGCTTTACAAACGAACGACATGCACCTCTCTATTCGCTAAATGGCAAATGTGCGTTCCTGAGGCAAGTCTCCTGTTTATGTCCGTCTTCTGGAATGTGCATCTCTATAATTAGCGCTTGATTGATCTATAGACTTGGGGTCATGTTGTTGGATGCTGCTTAGAGTCTCAGCTTTCCAGTGATATTCCGGTGAGCTCCGGAAGTTCCAAGCGGAGTCTATTGAATTATTTTGTGAAATTGTTGTACTTTATTTTGACTGATTGTTTTTCCCGAGTACTATTTGCACAAAAATGAGGATGACTAACGAATGGATTCAAGGAAGGACGCAAGTGTGGTGTCGTTAGAAGGTGGTCAGTAAAGCAGGTGCTGGTGTGAAGTGTTTGTGTGAGAGTGGCAGCAGCCGTTACGCTCCAGTGCTCCCGTGTTGCCAGGTAGATGCCTCTTATTTGGAATAACTTTTTCTTTTGCTTTTAATTCGACAGTCATGGATTGTGAAGTATAATCATCATCATCATCATCATCATCATCATCATCATCATCATCATCATCATCATCATCATCATCCTGAGAGTCAGCCTGTTTGTTTGGAGTATGATATGTCCACATTGGCCAAAAACCGGCTAAATGACCAAACAAACATTCATAACTAGGGGTGGGAATCTTCAGGCACCTCACGATTCGATTTGATTATGATTCAGAGGCTGCGATGTGATTATAAAACAATAATCAATGCATCTTTTTTTCTATACAGCATGTTTTTCTCACTGTGTGAGGACTTGGTAGTTTTAAAGCAAAGTATCTGTAATGATCCATAATGGATTTACTTCCAATCTCTAATTAATCAATCAAAAGGAAATGATCTAGAAGACTCTCATTCACTGCTGTTGTTAGAGACGCTGCTGCCAGTTATCTGTAATAAAATGCGCTGATAAGGTGAAATAAGATCCCGTGGCAGTCGATGTCCACGCAGCACGATACGGCCGTCCTGCCCGTTTAATTCAGTGACTTTATAACTTTGGTTTTGGTCTCGTTGTAGAGAGTGGGGGCAGATCACCCTGTCAGTAGAACATCTTCTGGCTGGACGCTGAATCTCGGCTCTACAGCGTGCAGCCTTGCTTCTCAACGACTGAGAAACATCACATAGCAGCGAAGTCTCGTCTGGCTAGCAGCTACGAAAAGGCAAAGAGATTTGAGACGAACTTTTGGAGACGAATGGACTTGTTTGCGTTTATAAGCGGCGCCTAGAACGTTAAATCTGCACCGAGAGACGCTGAAAAGTTGTGAAGATGAAGTCACTCCTCTTACAGATTTTCCCGTTCCACCTTAAATGGTGCAGCAGCTACATTTGGCTCCTCGGTCAGAATTTAAATAGGAAAAGGAAAATTTGAACAAGAAGCTGGAGAAGAAGAAGCGACTTTAGCCCTGTAGATCAGTCAAAGGTTGAGAGACATTTTACAATAAGCTGCTCTACTTCTGAGGAAAAGATGGGAGGAAAGCGGCTACAGCTGAGCTGAAGCCTAAAGCCGAGCAAAGTCTGCGCTCTCGCTTGTACTGTTTAGTCTACACTAGGACATCAGCACACACTGAGACATGCTGGACATTAGATGTCCTGGCTCCCAAGGTCTGATTTTGGTTGAATGGCTCTTCTTAACATTTGGGTTGTGACTCCTGACCGAGCCTGGCTTTAACGCAGAGCCGGTCGGTTTCTCGCTCATCCGGTGGTGTGTTTTGTTATGTGACTCCAGACTGTCCGAGCGCTGCACTTCCCCTCTTCCAAGTTCCGCCTTTACATTCCGTCAACATTACATTATAAATTAAATATTTAGAAAATCGATTTTATCGTTATTTTATATGTTCTTCACAGGAAATGAGCAAAAATCAAGAACCTGAGGCTGAAATAATAAATCATCATTTTTTTCTTTTGGTAAACACTGAAAATGGTCCCACAGCCCTGAACACCACACAAGGGTCGTCATGTCGCAACATTCATTATAACACCAATTAAAAATAGCAATAGAGTTAAATATGCTTCAAATATTGTGATGCATCACATCACATCGTATCGTATCGTATCGTATCGCATCGTATCGTATCGCATCGTATCGTATCGCATCACATCGTATCGCAGCACATCGTATCGCAGCACATCGTATCGCATCACATCGTATCGCATCACATCGCATCGTATCGCATCACATCGCATCACATCGCATCACATCGCATCGCATCGCATCGCATCGTAGGGCCTCTTGTGATTCCCATGCCTAGTAGCTGTTTTCACACCGAGGGATAAAAAGTCCTGGTTATGCCTCACAGCTGCCTTTGCTGTGCTTCTCTTTGAGCTTTGAGCTGAATTGAAATGGATGCTTCACTATCTTGTTCTATCTAAAGTGTCTTTATCTGCCCTTTTCTAATGAGAATCTGTCTTTTTATTTTTGTGCCGTGTATTAAGCCCCACCTTTCAGCTTTCATAAAGAAAGCATCAAAGAAAAAAGTCCAAATGAAACATCCCCGTCTTATTAAACTGACCATGTGGATGATGAAATGGACTCGTTCTCTGCCAAGGTCAAAAATTCTGCATGAATAAAGGAAAATCACTGAATTCGTATTAAGGATGGAGTTCATTAATCTTTATACAGCTCGGGAACTTCGGAATATTTTCTCATCAGAATTCGTAGACCTTGGAAAGTAATTTTGTAAAAACCTGTTTTACACTTGCGTGAGTGCAGACGCAGACACGCTGACGCAGATGCGCAGACATGCAGAGCAGACACACACACACAGACATGCAGAGCAGACACACACACACAGACATGCAGAGCAGACACACACACACAGACATGCAGAGCAGACACACACACACAGACATGCAGAGCAGACACACACACACAGACGTGCAGAGCAGACACACACACACACAGACGTGCAGACACACACACGCAGACGTGCAGAGCAGACACAGACACACAGACGTGCAGAGCAGACACACACACACACACAGACGTGCAGACACACACACGCAGACGTGCAGAGCAGACACAGACACACAGACGTGCAGAGCAGACACAGACACAGACGTGCAGAGCAGACACACACACACACAGACGTGCAGACACACACACGCAGACGTGCAGAGCAGACACACACGCAGACGTGCAGAGCAGACACGCAGACGTGCAGAGCAGACACACACACGCAGACGTGCAGAGCAGACACACACACGCAGACGTGCAGAGCAGACACACACACGCAGACGTGCAGAGCAGACACGCAGACGTGCAGAGCAGACACGCAGACGTGCAGAGCAGACACACACACGCAGACGTGCAGAGCAGACACACACACGCAGACGTGCAGAGCAGACACACACACGCAGACGTGCAGAGCAGACACACACACGCAGACGTGCAGAGCAGACACAGACACGCAGACGTGCAGAGCAGACACACACACACACACAGACGTGCAGACACACACACGCAGACGTGCAGAGCAGACACAGACACGCAGACGTGCAGAGCAGACACAGACACGCAGACGTGCAGAGCAGACACAGACACGCAGACATGCAGAGCAGACACACACACGCAGACATGCAGAGCAGACACACACACACAGACATGCAGAGCAGACACACACACACAGACATGCAGAGCAGACACACACACACAGACGTGCAGAGCAGACACACACACACACAGACGTGCAGACACACACACGCAGACGTGCAGAGCAGACACAGACACACAGACGTGCAGAGCAGACACACACACACACACAGACGTGCAGACACACACACGCAGACGTGCAGAGCAGACACAGACACACAGACGTGCAGAGCAGACACAGACACACAGACGTGCAGAGCAGACACACACACAGACGTGCAGAGCAGACACACACACAGACGTGCAGAGCAGACACACACATACACAGACGTGCAGACACACACACGCAGACGTGCAGAGCAAACACACACGCAGACGTGCAGAGCAAACACACACGCAGACGTGCAGAGCAGACACGCAGACGTGCAGAGCAGACACACACACGCAGACGTGCAGAGCAGACACACACACGCAGACGTGCAGAGCAGACACGCAGACGTGCAGAGCAGACACGCAGACGTGCAGAGCAGACACAGACACGCAGACGTGCAGAGCAGACACACACACGCAGACGTGCAGAGCAGACACGCAGACGTGCAGAGCAGACACGCAGACGTGCAGAGCAGACACGCAGACGTGCAGAGCAGACACGCAGACGTGCAGAGCAGACACACACACACAGACGTGCAGAGCAGACACACACACACACAGACGTGCAGACACACACACGCAGACGTGCAGAGCAGACACACACACGCAGACGTGCAGAGCAGACACGCAGACGTGCAGAGCAGACACGCAGACGTGCAGAGCAGACACACACACGCAGACGTGCAGAGCAGACACACACACGCAGACGTGCAGAGCAGACACACACACGCAGACGTGCAGAGCAGACACACACACGCAGACGTGCAGAGCAGACACAGACACGCAGACGTGCAGAGCAGACACACACACACACACAGACGTGCAGACACACACACGCAGACGTGCAGAGCAGACACAGACACACAGACGTGCAGAGCAGACACAGACACACAGACGTGCAGAGCAGACACACACACAGACGTGCAGAGCAGACACACACACAGACGTGCAGAGCAGACACACACACACACAGACGTGCAGAGCAGACACACACACGCAGACGTGCAGAGCAGACACAGACACGCAGACGTGCAGAGCAGACACACACACGCAGACGTGCAGAGCAGACACAGACACGCAGACGTGCAGAGCAGACACAGACACACAGACGTGCAGAGCAGACACACACACACACACAGACGTGCAGACACACACACGCAGACGTGCAGAGCAGACACAGACACACAGACGTGCAGAGCAGACACAGACACACAGACGTGCAGAGCAGACACACACACGCAGACGTGCAGAGCAGACACGCAGACGTGCAGAGCAGACACAGACACGCAGACGTGCAGAGCAGACACACACACGCAGACGTGCAGAGCAGACACACACACGCAGACGTGCAGAGCAGACACGCAGACGTGCAGAGCAGACACGCAGACGTGCAGAGCAGACACACACACACAGACGTGCAGAGCAGACACACACACACACAGACGTGCAGACACACACACGCAGACGTGCAGAGCAGACACACACACGCAGACGTGCAGAGCAGACACGCAGACGTGCAGAGCAGACACGCAGACGTGCAGAGCAGACACACACACGCAGACGTGCAGAGCAGACACACACACGCAGACGTGCAGAGCAGACACACACACGCAGACGTGCAGAGCAGACACACACACGCAGACGTGCAGAGCAGACACAGACACGCAGACGTGCAGAGCAGACACAGACACACAGACGTGCAGAGCAGACACACACACACACACAGACGTGCAGACACACACACGCAGACGTGCAGAGCAGACACAGACACACAGACGTGCAGAGCAGACACAGACACACAGACATGCAGAGCAGACACACACACAGACGTGCAGAGCAGACACACACACAGACGTGCAGAGCAGACACACACACACACAGACGTGCAGAGCAGACACACACACGCAGACGTGCAGAGCAGACACAGACACGCAGACGTGCAGAGCAGACACACACACGCAGACGTGCAGAGCAGACACAGACACGCAGACGTGCAGAGCAGACACAGACACACAGACGTGCAGAGCAGACACACACACACACACAGACGTGCAGACACACACACGCAGACGTGCAGAGCAGACACAGACACACAGACGTGCAGAGCAGACACAGACACACAGACATGCAGAGCAGACACACACACAGACGTGCAGAGCAGACGTAGGAACGTTAATTGAGTAAAGGGATATGAAAATCAATATTGAATCTGCACATCCATTGTAGGAAATCGCCCTTGGCTTTAACAAAGTCAGCAATAAAAGAGAAACAGTGAGTCAGTCAGTGAGTCAGTCAGTGAGTCAGTCAGTGAGTCAGTCAGTGAGTCAGTCAGTGAGTCAGTCAGTGAGTCAGTCAGTGAGTCAAAACTTTATGTACATTGGTCTTCCCTACAGCATCTGCATTTGGGTAAGAAACGTCCTCCCAGACCGTGTACAGAGAGTTAGAGGTGGCTCACATCTCTCCACAGCTCTCAGCATTAATACTGGCTCTCCTCAGGGCTGCGAGCTGAGCCCACTCCTCTACACTCTGTACAGCAGCCACTCGGACAACGTCACAATCAAGTTCGCTGATGACTCCACTCTAGTCGGACTGATCTCTGATGGCAATGAAACGGCATACAGGGAGAAGGTTCAAAGGCTAGTGGAGTGGTGCTCAGAGAACAACTTGGTCATCAACACCTCTAAGACCAAAGAACTGATTGTAGACTTCAGAAGGAGGAAGTCCAACTTGCAGCCAATCTACGTTGATGGACAGTGTGTGGAGAGGGTGTCCAGCTTCAATCTCCTGGGGGTGTATATGGATGCAGATCTCCAATGGGGTTCTAACACCTCAGCGGTAGTGAAGAAGGCCCAGCAGCATCTCTATTTCCTAAGAACCCTTAAGAAGCTGAATCTGGAAAAGAAACTGTTGACTGTCTTCTACCGCTGCTCCGTTGAGAGCGTTTTGACGTACTGTATCTCTGTGTGGTTCTCCAGTTGTACCATAGCACACAAAAAGGCCATACAAAGGGTCATCAACACGGCACAGAAGGTTATTGGACACTCTCCTCCCCTCCCTGGAAGACCTCTACAGAACAGTACACACCCAGGACATAGGATGCCAATTTCGTTGCGCAAATGTACAAGTACAATGTGTAATGACGATAAAGGTTCATTTCATTTCATTTCATTTCATTTTGATTTTTAAAAGGATCCGTCCGTGAATCACGCCCTCCTCCTCCTCAGCAACGTGAGCACATGGGCTCGGCCTGTGACTCCCTGTGTGAGCGGCGTCGGCTGCTGGGAGCTGATGATCACTGTGATAGGCAGGCTCATTGTGCTGGGCCCTGGTTGATGGTCAAGCGGTGCTGGATGCGGCTATTTCCCGTCTCAGCATGCGCGCATTCCTCAAAGCTGAGTTTATTTTTTCTCCTGTTTAGCCTGCCCTCGCGCCGCAGGTCGTCTCTCTCGCTCTCTCCCGGATCCTGACAAAAGCTTAGTTAGCCTTGTTGGCTAATCCGTTTCACAATACCCAGGGCACAACCTCCCCTCCGTTTAACTGGAAAGAGTGCCTCTGGAGGTCTGACGGAGGGCAGAAATCGTTCTAGACAAATCACATTTAAAGAGGGAATCAATAGGCCCCGGCTAGCTAAACTGAGCGGACATGCTTTGAGTGAAGCTAATGGCTAATCCAGTGAGCTACACAAACACGGGAAGACTGCAGATCAGACGAAGGGCACGGCCAGACGCCGCGCTCTGTGGTCTCGCCAGGACGCTTTCATTCAGCCTACAGTACAGTTTGAAGTTAGCAGGTAGCAGACGGACAGGCAGACGGACAGGCAGACGGACAGGCAGACGGACAGGCAGACGGACAGGCAGACGGATAAACCATTACAGTCCTTTACACTGTGATATCAACCCCTCAGGAAAACACAGAATGCCATTAGTGACTGTCACTGGAGACTTTAAGTGACTGAATTGAATCCGATCATGGACTTAATTCTCATTAGCACTCTTTTTACATAACCTCTGATAAGCTTCTAGCGCGAGTGCTCATGTTTTATTGATCTGAATTCGCTCTAATGACTGTGCTCACGTCTTTGTTCGGGATCCTCACTCTTAATTGCAATTAAGTCAAAGTGTTAGTGTTTCAGCTTCTGGAGGATGAATTCCACTTTTGAGTCTCGGTCCTACAAGTTTCATTCTCATGATATTTTTCTCGCCCCTGTTGTGCTGGGCTTGCCCGCTATGGACTTGAGACCTGAGTGATTTGGTTAAAATATCTAATCGTGATTTTTCTACTAACATTCAGCTACAATTTCAACTGTGGCTTTATAAATTAAGATCCAGGCCTGTTTTATTTTGGCCAAAAAGACCAGAACGTCCACCTTCTCTGGCCTGAGGCTTGACGTCTGAACACAGTGCCATGGCCACAGGTGTATGAAGCCGAGCCCCTCGGCCTGCAGACTGCTTCTACAGACATTAGTGAAAGAATGGGTCGCTCTCAGGAGCTCAGAGAATTCCAGCGTGGTGCCGTGATCGGACGCCACCTGTGCAGCAAGTCCAGTCGTGAAATTTCCTCACTACTAAATATTCCACAGTCCACTGTCAGTGGGATTATAACAAAGTGGAAGCGACTGGGAACGACAGCAGCTCAGCCACGAAGTGGTCGGCCACGTAAAATGACAGAGCGGTCAGCGGATGCTGAGGGGCATAGTGCGCAGAGGTCACCGACTTTCTGCAGAGTCAATCACTACAGACCTCCAAACTTCATGTGGCCTTCAGATCAGCTCAAGAACAGCGTAGAGAGCTTCATGGAATGGGTTTCCATGGCCGAGCAGCTGCATCCAAGCCTTACATCACCAAGCGCAATGCAAAGCGTGGAATGCAGTGGAGTAAAGCGCCACCACTGGACTCTAGAGCAGTGGAGACGTGTTCTCTGGACTGACCAATCACGCTTCTCCATCTGGAAATCTGATGGACGAGTCTGGTGGTTGCCAGGAGACGGTATTGTCTGACTGCATTGTGCCAAGTGTGAAGTTTGGTGGAGGGGGGATCATGGTGTGGGGTTGTTCTTCAGGAATTGGGGCAGGTGGCGATTGAGCAGTCCTGACTGAGCTGCAGAGAGTTCGAGCATTCGGCCATGCGCTCGCCCCACACGCTGATTCCTACTAGAAGCCTTAGCTCAGGGGTCGGAACCGACATTTACATTTACATTTAGCAGACGCTCTGATCCAGAGCAAATTACAAGAAGCGCTTTATCTGTCTAGAGAAAGTCTCTCTGCTAGTTTCCAGTAGGTCAGAGAGAGAGACGGTCCTGAGCTCAGATGTCACTGTAGATACAGAGAGAGAAGGAGCAGAGCTGAACTCAGAACAGTGCAGTACAGCACACTACAGCACACTACAGCACACTACAACACACTACAATACACTACAACACACTATAATACACACTAATACACTACATTACAATACACTACAATACACTACTATACAATGAACTACAACACACAGTGCAATACACTAAAATATGATGTACAAGTGCAGCAGAATATATTGCAATCAATACTTCACTCAGTGCTGATTTAAGTGCTGTGTAAAGAGACGGTCCGTCTGCGTTTGAAGACAGCGAGAGACTCTGCTGTTCGGACAGCCAGTGGGAGTTCATTCCACCATTGGGTGCAATGGGACATGTTCAAAAGACCCGTTTTGTCCTTTCAGCAAAAATCAAACGACCTTGGGAGCCACAAGATTTGACCATCTTGGCTGTATGTCTGTGTCAGTGTGTGCTGATGTTCTACAGGCCAAAATATAATCCAAACACAGTCACAGGCTTTACTCTGCTTTAGGCTCCTGCTCAGCTGTAGCTGCTTTTCTCACATCTCAGTCAGGGAACCTTTCCGTAAAGTGGAGTAATATCTTGTAAAATGTCTCTCAACATTGAACTTCTTTAAGGCTGAAGCTGCTTCTTCTTCATCAGCTTCTTCTTAGAACTGTCCTGTTCCACCTTAGATGGTGCCTGAGGCACAGAATGTAACTGCTGTGCCATTTAAAGTGGAACGGGACAATTTGAAGAAGAAGCGACTTCACAACTTGTTTGACAGTTTCTCACTGCAGATTAAACGCATTAGGAAACCAGATGGAGTGACTATAAAAGGCCATTCGTCTCCAAGTTACTGATATTCATCTTCAGTCTTTCTCTTTGCTGTTTCCTTAAGGCGACGCTGTCTGTGTTGCTATGGTGACCAGCCGTCTGTACTGATCTTCAGGGTTAAAGGGTGAATCAGCAGTTCTACATTAACTCCAGCGTTTGAGACCATTTACTGTTAAACTGAGTTGAAGGATCAGCAGAGCTTTATTTTACTGTAGAGGAGGATTATTTTATTATTACCTACTGATCTGATTCAGCTGTGGAGCCACGACAGGGCAGTAGGAGAGCCAGAGAAAAATATTTTGGTTCTATTTGGTTATTTTTGTTGAATTTTGGTCGGAAAACCTGGAATAATTGACTTTGCCTAAGGCTGAAGTG
Organism: Pygocentrus nattereri; assembly: GCF_015220715.1. NCBI lineage: Eukaryota > Metazoa > Chordata > Actinopteri > Characiformes > Serrasalmidae > Pygocentrus > Pygocentrus nattereri. Next base: position 454,261 of record NC_051231.1, read on the forward strand.
CCTGCGAAGCTGAAAAGTGATATCATGGTATAACAATATCACCGTGTACTGGTACAGATAGATCACCCAGTGCTGTTGTTCCAAGTAGACAAGGATGTCTGGTTGCCCAATTGAGAGTCTTCCATTTAGCCCCGCCCACATCTCCTCACTACCTTGCACCTTGCAAGCTCTGGTAAAGCACCAAAACTTCACAAAACTCACCAAAGATGACTGTCCCCTTTAAAAATCATCTTCGTCCTAGGAGATATCAATCAGTCATCCTTCATTTAAACCCCCACTTACAATGTAGCCAAGCTGGGTAGTAAAAAGAAGTCAGATTTTATAATAAAATAATAAAAATCATAATAGTAAACTTTAATAATAAAATGGTACCAACAAACTATGAAATCAGTAAGCCAGTACAATTACAACAACTTAACAAGTAACAGATCAGGATAGAATACATAAAAATATAAATGAAATAAAAAGGAATCAAAGATTTAAGACAAAAAGATTACAATAATAAAATAAATTTAAAAAGCATAAAATAAATAACAAAAAAAATTAAAAAGAAAAAAAATAATAAATGAAATGCTAATAAAATAGATAAAAAGAATAAATAATAACAAATACTAATACAATAAATAGAGAGTAAATAATAACTAGTATGCTAATAAAATTAATAAAGAATAAATAACAAAAATACTAATAAAATAAGGAATAACAAATAAAATTACTAATAAAATAAATAAAAAGAATAAATAACAACTAGTGTACTAATAAAACAAATAAAGAATAAATAATAACTAGTATACTAATAAAGAATAAATATGAACAAAAATACTAATAAAATAAAGAATAAATAATAACAAAAACACTAATAAAATCAATAAAAACAAATAATTACAAAAAATACTAATGAAAGTAACAAAAATATTAATAAAACAAAGAAGAGGAATAAAATTAATAATCAAAAGTAAAACAATAGGTAAGACATGCCTAAAACATATTTAAACATTATATTAAAAGTTTTATGGACTGGTGAGTCTAAATGTGTAGTTGGGAAAACTTGGATCGGAGAACTTTTTCACACAACCTCTGACTTTTCCACAGGACTGCGTCAGTATCAGAGTTGGTTTTACATTATTCTGAGCAGTGATGCTGAACTTTTGGGCTGTAGTGTGTAGAGGTGAAGTGTGTCCAGCAGCCCAGTGAGCTGATGTCCTCTGCTTGCTGATCTTTTCTCAGGAGAAGTCTCTGTTCAGACTGGCACAACCACAACCAGCCCGGAGGTGATTTATGATGACGTTCCATCAGAGGATCTGTCTCCAGGAGAAGGTCAGCCGTAACACTGGCGTGTAGCGGGTGGATGTATGTTTATGTGGGTGTATGTGTGCATGTGATCTGTATGTCTGCTGGGATTGGGCCAGTGCCTGGTGATGGTTAACTCAGTTACCGTGGTAACAGCCCAAACTCATTTATGGCCAATTTAAAAAAAAAAAAACAACAACAAAAAAACTTCCAACTTTTTAGAAATTTATTTCAGTAACACGTTCTATGAAGGTCACATTTGCAAGCATCTATAAACACATTCATAACATGTTATAATGCATTCATAAGGTATCATAAACATGGCTATAAATATTTATAAAATTGCATTACACATTATAGCCATGCTTATTATGCATTAGGAACTGTTAAGACTGTTAAAATTCTAAGAGCTCATAAGCTGTATTAGTCCGCTCTGAGTAAAGTGGAGCGTGCTGGACTAAAGCCTCCTCCAGGGTTCAGACTGAGGCTTCAAGTTGAAGAATTTACTGAAGGATTTACTGAAACACTAAAACACAATAAAGCTCATTACAGGCTTCAAATGTCAGAGTTTAAACTAGAGCAACATCAGAGTTTCACCCAATGTGGGAAAGTCAATGTTCACCACTGTTAATGTTCACCACTGTTAATGTTCACCACTGTTAATGTTCACCACTGTTAATGTTCACCACCGTTAATGTGCACCACTGTTAATGATCACCACCGTTAATGTGCACCACCGTTAATGTTCACCACCGTTAATGTGCACCACTGTTAATGTTCACCACTGTTAATGTTCACCACTGTTAATGTTCACCACTGTTAATGTTCACCACCGTTAATGTGCACCACCGTTAATGTGCACCACCGTTAATGTGCACCACTGTTAATGTTCACCACTGTTAATGTTCACCACTGTTAATGGTCACCACTGTTAATGTTCACCACTGTTAATGTGCACCACAGTTAATGTTCACCACCGTTAATGTTCACCACCGTTAATGTGCACCACCTTTAATGTGCACCACCGTTAATGTGCACCACCGTTAATGTTCACCACCGTTAATGTTCACCACCGTTAATGGTCACCACCGTTAATGTGCACCACCGTTAATGTTCACCACTGTTAATGTTCACCACTGTTAATGTTCACCACTGTTAATGTGCACCACTGTTAATGTGCACCACTGTTAATGTTCACCACTGTTAATGTGCACCACAGTTAATGTTCACCACCGTTAATGTTCACCACCGTTAATGTGCACCACCGTTAATGTTCACCACCGTTAATGTTCACCACCGTTAATGGTCACCACTGTTAATGTTCACCACTGTTAATGTTCACCACTGTTAATGTGCACCACTGTTAATGTTCACCACTGTTAATGTTCACCACTGTTAATGTTCACCACTGTTAATGGTCACCACTGTTAATGTGCACCACTGTTAATGTTCACCACTGTTAATGTGCACCACAGTTAATGTTCACCACCGTTAATGTGCACCACCGTTAATGTGCACCACCGTTAATGTTCACCACCGTTAATGTTCACCACCGTTAATGGTCACCACCGTTAATGTTCACCACCGTTAATGTTCACCACTGTTAATGTGCACCACAGTTAATGTTCACCACCGTTAATGTTCACCACCGTTAATGTGCACCACCGTTAATGTGCACCACCGTTAATGTTCACCACCGTTAATGTTCACCACCGTTAATGTGCACCACCGTTAATGTGCACCACCGTTAATGTTCACCACCGTTAATGTTCACCACCGTTAATGTGCACCACCGTTAATGTGCACCACCGTTAATGTGCACCACCGTTAATATTCACCACCGTTAATATTCACCACTGTTAATGTTCACCACCGTTAATGTGCACCACCGTTAATATTCACCACCGTTAATGTTCACCACCGTTAATGTGCACCACCGTTAATGTGCACCACCGTTAATATTCACCACCGTTAATATTCACCACCGTTAATATTCACCACCGTTAATGTGCACCACCGTTAATGTGCACCACCGTTAATATTCACCACCGTTAATATTCACCACCGTTAATATTCACCACTGTTAATGTGCACCACCGTCAATGTTCACCACCGTTAATGTGCACCACCGTTAATGTGCACCACCGTTAATGTGCACCACCGTTAATATTCACCACCGTTAATATTCACCACCGTTAATGTTCACCACCGTTAATGTGCACCACCGTTAATGTTCACCACCGTTAATGTTCACCACCGTTAATGTGCACCACCGTTAATGTGCACCACCGTTAATGTGCACCACCGTTAATGTTCACCACCGTTAATGTGCACCACCGTTAATGTGCACCACCGTTAATATTCACCACCGTTAATATTCACCACCGTTAATATTCACCACCGTTAATATTCACCACCGTTAATATTCACCACCGTTAATGTGCACCACCGTTAATATTCACCACCGTTAATATTCACCACCGTTAATATTCACCACCGTTAATGTGCACCACCGTCAATGTTCACCACCGTTAATGTGCACCACCGTTAATATTCACCACCGTTAATATTCACCACCGTTAATGTTCACCACCGTTAATGTGCACCACCGTTAATATTCACCACCGTTAATGTTCACCACCGTTAATGTGCACCACCGTTAATATTCACCACCGTTAATGTTCACCACCGTTAATGTGCACCACCGTTAATGTTCACCACCGTTAATGTTCACCACCGTTAATGTGCACCACCGTTAATGTGCACCACCGTTAATGTGCACCACCGTTAATATTCACCACCGTTAATATTCACCACCGTTAATGTTCACCACCGTTAATGTGCACCACCGTTAATATTCACCACCGTTAATGTTCACCACCGTTAATGTGCACCACCGTTAATGTGCACCACCGTTAATATTCACCACCGTTAATATTCACCACCGTTAATATTCACCACCGTTAATGTGCACCACCGTTAATGTGCACCACCGTTAATATTCACCACCGTTAATATTCACCACCGTTAATATTCACCACCGTTAATGTGCACCACCGTCAATGTTCACCACCGTTAATGTGCACCACCGTTAATGTGCACCACCGTTAATGTGCACCACCGTTAATATTCACCACCGTTAATATTCACCACCGTTAATGTTCACCACCGTTAATGTGCACCACCGTTAATATTCACCACCGTTAATGTTCACCACCGTTAATGTGCACCACCGTTAATGTGCACCACCGTTAATGTTCACCACCGTTAATGTGCACCACCGTTAATGTGCACCACCGTTAATATTCACCACCGTTAATATTCACCACCGTTAATGTTCACCACCGTTAATGTGCACCACCGTTAATATTCACCACCGTTAATGTGCACCACCGTTAATGTGCACCACCGTTAATGTGCACCACCGTTAATGTTCACCACCGTTAATGTTCACCACCGTTAATGTGCACCACCGTTAATGTGCACCACCGTTAATATTCACCACCGTTAATATTCACCACCGTTAATGTTCACCACCGTTAATGTGCACCACCGTTAATATTCACCACCGTTAATGTTCACCACCGTTAATGTGCACCACCGTTAATGTGCACCACCGTTAATATTCACCACCGTTAATATTCACCACCGTTAATGTGCACCACCGTTAATGTGCACCACCGTTAATATTCACCACCGTTAATATTCACCACCGTTAATATTCACCACTGTTAATGTGCACCACCGTCAATGTTCACCACCGTTAATGTGCACCACCGTTAATGTGCACCACCGTTAATGTGCACCACCGTTAATATTCACCACCGTTAATATTCACCACCGTTAATGTTCACCACCGTTAATGTGCACCACCGTTAATATTCACCACCGTTAATGTTCACCACCGTTAATGTGCACCACCGTTAATGTGCACCACCGTTAATATTCACCACCGTTAATATTCACCACCGTTAATATTCACCACCGTTAATGTGCACCACCGTTAATGTGCACCACCGTTAATATTCACCACCGTTAATATTCACCACCGTTAATATTCACCACTGTTAATGTGCACCACCGTCAATGTGCACCACCGTTAGCCTGGCACTGACTTAACACTGCATATCCAATAGAACTCCAGCAGAAACCAGGATTACTGTACTGTACTGTACTGTAGTGTTACAGAGTGAAGGGTTCTAGTGCTCGACGTTAGAACCAGTGATCGAACTAATTACAATGACAGCACTCGACTATCTCGCCCCTCCCTCTCCAGGCCTTCACTCCACAGTGACGTTACGCTCAGTGTGATATCAGAGGGGGTTCAGGGGAGGGGCTGATGGGTACTTGGTTAGAGCTCGGAGGGCGGGGCACTGCCGGCCGATTGATATCAGCCCTTTCTAAAAAGGTTCCACATGTCAGATTAAGTAGTTCCAGTTGTCTGGAATTTGCTGCAGTTCTGTCTTGCTAGATTTCTAACAATCTCATTTTATTTAAATTTAATATTTTACAATATGCTATAACCACAGCCTTTACTGACCTGTGCTGCACTCTTAAACATCAGGGTTCGTTAAGGGTACTTTAGTGAAGAATAGAGTTCTAAATAGAACCATCAACACTCCAGGAACCCTTTGCCTGTGAAATGGCTCTTCAGATTTATGGAAAATGTGCTGTAAATCACCAAGAAGGGGTTTTCTATTGTTACAAGCTTGAAATCATAACACCAGAACACTAATTGTTATATAGAACCCAAAAAGGTTTGATGTAAGAACTCTTAAAGCTTCAGTACCGAGAGATTTTGGACAATTCCATGCTCCCAACTTTGTGGGAACAGTTTGGGGACGGCCCCTTCCTGTTCCAACATGACTGAGCACCAGTGCACAAAGCAGGTCCATAAAGACGTGGATGAGCCAGTTTGGTGTGGAAGAACTTGACTGGCCTGCACAGAGTCCTGACCTCAACCCCATAGAACACCTTTGGGATGAATTAGAGCGGAGACTGTGAGCCAGGCCTTCTCGTCCAACATCAGCGTCTGACCTCACAAATGTGCTTCTGGAAGAACGGTCAAAAATTCCCATAAACACTCCTAACCCTTGTGGAAAGCCTTCCCAGAAGAGCTGAAGCTGTTATAGCTGCAAAGGGTGGGCCGACATCACATTAAACCCTATGGATTAAGACTGGGAGGTCACTGAAGGTCATATGTGTGTGAAGCCAGACGAGCGAATATATATTTTGGCAATATAGTGAATTACACACTTACCTACTTACTTACTTATTGACCCTGAAGGAAATGAGGCAGCCAGTGTGAGTAACACAGTACAGCACAGTTATAATAATAAGTGTGATACAGTATAAAAAAGAAGAAAAACATCTCCAGGCATACATACAGCTAGAAATATAGAGAAATATGCAATAAAGGCTTTCCTGAGATAAAAAGGCAGTGCAGTAATGATGTACAGGGAGGCTCAGGTAACAGCACATAATCACAATACTGAATAAAGTGCAGATATTGGTGCTGGAATAAAGCGTCAAATAAAAGGTGAAGCACCCCAGCACCACCACCCAACACAACACCTGGTTTTAGTCCTTTCCCACGGTTTTCCCCACGCGATTGTTTTCCAAGGAAGATGAATTTCATTACTCAGCCAGGATGCCTGTGACAGCTGTGCGTTCATGCGTGTTTGTGTGTTTGGGACCGAGCTTGTGCATCTCTGACTGTCCCCATGTCTCCAGGGCTGTGCTGAGAGCTGCGTGTTGTGTGTGTGACAGGAGACATGATCTACGAGGACGTGCAGAGAGACGAGGGTCCCCAGGGGCCCAACAGCGGCTGGAGCTCCAGTGAGTTTGAGAGTTATGATGAGCAGTCTGATTCGGAGAAAGTGCCCACCCACAGCAAGGTGTGTGTGTGTGTGTGTGTGTGTGTGTGTGTGTGTGTGTGTGTGTGTGTGTGTGTGTGTGTGTGTGACATCTAGAGTTCAGCGATGTTCAGCAGTTTATTTAAATATAAGACGTGTTGCAGAGTAAAACAGAAATCTGTAATTTTAAATCTCCATTGAACAGCATTTAAATGAAACGGTACAAATACGAGATATTTAATGTTTTGCTTTATCATCTTCAAGCTCATTTTAAACTCAAAGGGACGTTCAAGACTACGAAGAAGAACAAATGTTCAAAAACATCTTAAACAGGTGATGCAGTCGTGCTTAGGTAGAAGGGAGCATCCAGGGAAGTCCGAGTGCTTTAAGAGCAAGGATGATTAGAGGCTCCCAACATCCATCAGTCAGTAATCCAGCTGTTTGAGATGTTCTTCAACAGGCGATTGGAAGGATTTAGGTATTTCACCCTTTACTGCACGTAATATCTTCAACGAATTTAGGGCTTGTTTCTTGCAACGACGAACCATTGGCAATAATGCAACGTGCATTGTGGTCCAACCTTGTAGATTAATTGTGAACATAATGAATTTTATGTTGAAGAAAAGGGCCATACTGATTGTTACCGGCATAAAGTTGAAAAGCTGTTACATCTGTAACAGCACCATTAATGAGCTGTGGCCTAAAAACTGGATTAATTGGTGTTTTCAGTCCCAGAATGATTAATAAATGTTGTTCAAAGCGAAGGTGATGTAACTCAGGGGTGAACATGCTCTCGTCCCAACTTTTTTAGAATGAGTTGCAGGAAACAATTTTGGAATGAGTGTATACACCGGTCAGCCATAACACTGACCACCTCCTTCTACGCTCATTTTCCACTTTATCAGCTCCACTGACCGTATAGCTGCACTCTGTAGTTCTACAGTTACAGACTGTAGTCCATCTGTTTCTCTGATACTCTGTTACCCTGTTCTTCAGTGGTCAGGACCCCCATGGACCCTCACAGAGCAGGTACTATTTGGGTGGTGGGTCATTCTCAGCACTGCAGTAACACTGACATGGTGGTGGTGTGTTAGTGTGTGTTGCGCTGGTCTGAGTGGATCAGACAGCAGTGCTGCTGGAGTTTTTAAACACCTCAGTGTCGCTGCTGGACTGAGAATAGTCCACCAACCAAACATATCCAGCCAACAGTGTCCTGTGGGCAGTGTCCTGTGGGCAGTGTCCTGTGGGCAGTGTCCTGTGGGCAGTGTCCTGTGGGCAGTGTCCTGTGGGCAGTGTCCTGTGGGCAGCGTCCTGTGACCACTGATGAAGGACTAGAGGATGACCAACACAAACTGTGCAGCAGCAGATGAGCTGTCGTCTCTGACTTTACATCTACAAGGTGGACCGACAAGGTAGGAGTGTCTAATAGAGTGGACAGTGAGTGTATTTAAACTCCAGCAGCACTGCTGTGTCTGATCCACTCAGACTAGCACAACACACTAACACACCACCACCACGTCAGTGTTACTGCAGTGCTGAGAATGACCCACCACCCAAACAGTACCTGCTCTGTGAGGGTCCATGGGGGTCCTGACCACTGAAGAACAGGGTAACAGAAACAGATGGTAAGTGGAGCTGATAAACTGGACAATGACCGGTGTGTAGACAAAATAAAGTTTGTTGTGTTGTACTGTTTGCATTTTCATACAGGTGAAGGTGAATTTCCTAATTATTCCTTTCTGTTTATATTAGAATTCCAGATACTTCTATATCAAAATAATTTTTCATGCACTTTGATATAGTAAGTATTCCTGCACGGGTCAAATATTGCTGAATATGCTCAAAAGTTGTGGAAAAATAGGAGTAAATTTACAGAAAAAACATTCCGTTACATTAGAATATTATATTTAAATGGTGAAGGGCATCTCAGTTGGTCGGGTCACTGTGAGTCTGTATGTTTTTTGACCACAGGGGGGCAGTGTTTGCCTACATTTCCCTAAACCTGCTCATTTCACTATACGCCAGCTTTTCTCTCACTACTTGGCCCAGACTGAATGTTTGAATTCACTGTGCAACCCCATTAGCCTCCCTTATGTGGTCCTGAGGTCAGGCTGCCGTGGAGAGCACTCTGCCCAGGCAGATGTCCCTGAGAAACCAATTGCCCATCGCCATCCTCACCTTCATCCAACCTGTTAGGCACTCGCCCAGTAAAAATTAGACACTTCACTTTAATACCTGAGCGATCCTTATCAGTCCATTGAGCAATTCCAACACTATTACACTGCATGTACTTGACAACTAATGGTTTCCCTATGAAGTGTGAAAATTGCTTTGACGTGTTTCTCCAGCATCAAAATACTAGTAATGAGTCGAGGGGAGTGGATTTGTGGAATCATATTGAAGACATTTCACTTAAACTTCATTAAAATCAAGATTTATCTCGTAATCATGCTTAATCATGTTGCGCAAGCTTTAAACCAAGTTTAATAATAATCAAGGTTGAATTTAAATCGTTTTGAATTTTGTTGTGTAACTCACTGATTTAGGGTTAAAGATTCTCCCCACAAGGGGGCGCTATTAGCACTCGGCTTTTGTGTGAGATCTCAGTAGCTCATATGTTTTCAATCAATCAATCAATCAACCTTTAATCTCGGAGAACACTGAAGGTGACCCTCATTTACAGTGTTGACGAGTTCATAAAGAGCAAGGGATTGATGATGTGTAAGAACATAGCAAATAATAAAAGTAAATTTAATAAATCAAATAAAAAAAAAACTCAAATCATACAAGTATAAAAGTGGAACATTAATAAAAATGTATATATATATAAACAATCATTAGAACAGCTAAAATGTGAAGGTTCATAATATAAAATTTAAAAAAATAAGAGGAGAATAAGAAAAAATCTATTTTAATGAAAAACAATAATATCATAATTAAAACAAGAATAACAAAAAATAAACAAATAAAAATACAGTAATGTAAATAAGATATTGATGGTAAAACATCAGGTAAAGCAGTGAGAGGCAGAGTGGAGGTGCTCAGAGAGTAGAAGTGACCCAGCGAGCTGAGCTGTAGTGGTTCCTGTAGTGAGGGTCCAGTTCACTGTAGTAGTACTTGGTCCATGGGGGTCCTGACCACTGAAGAACAGGGTAACAGAGTATCAGAGAAACAGATGGACTACAGTCTGTAACTGTAGAACTACAGAGTGCAGCTATACGGTCAGTGGAGCTGGTAAGATGGACAGTGAGGTGGTCCTGATGTTGGGCCTGACCGGCGTATACAGGGCACACATCACTACACCGTCACATTCAGAGAATCAGGTCTGAGCCGCTGAGCCCTGTAGTGTGGATGTAGCCTGGACACCTTAACGCCTGTTTGTTCTCCCTTGTGTGCTTTTGGGTTTGTGTCCATGATGCTGTTGTTTGTTTTAACCCTCGCTCATCCCTTTGTTTCCCCTCCTCCTTTCCTCCTTTCCTCTTACTCCCTGGTGTCTGTGGTTGCCTTTTGACTTGACCCCTGTGCTACTGCCCCGTGATGCCTGTAGCTGCCCCCTGATGTGCGTCGGCTGAGGGAACGCTGTGCCAAGACCAAGAGGGAGCTAGCCATGAGGCTGGGGGGAAAACACCAGGTATACAAGCACTTACGCTGGCATGCAAAAGTTTGGGATCACTTGTCACGTTACCTGTATTCAGTAATAAGACGCTGAAGGGCACACGGCGGAAGATGTTTTAGGCTTTGTTCAGTGTTTGTTTTACAGGTTTTTGGGAAACAGTTTTTTATCTAATTATTTAATTATTAATATTTATAGTATAATTATTTATAGTAAATTCACCCCCACTTTATATCAAATGCCTCTGATAACTGTGTAGTTACAAGTGGTCAACACGTCACTGCTGTCAGATGAAAACCTCCCGTTTCCAAGCGGTTAAAGACAGATTCCAGATTTTTGAGCAGTAGTTTAATTGCAGATCAAAGAGTTTGGAAGTTGAGTTTTAGTTAAGTGATACTTTGTAAAATCCCACAAACGGGGAAATCCCACCTCTGCATTTAACCCATCCGTGAAGTGAAACACCACATGCACACTGGCCCGGAGCGGTGGGCAGCCCTATCCACGGCACCCGGGGAGCAGTTGGGGGTTAGGCGTCTTGCTCAAGGACACCTCAGTCATGTGCTGTCGGCCCTGGGGATCGAACCGGCGACCTTCCGGTCACAGGGCCAGTTCCCTGACCTCCAGCCCGTGATTTGTAGCAGAGTATTTGCTGAGAGTTCGGCCATAGATCAAATCTATTCAATGAGCCCTTTCACACAGTGTCAGAAACCACATGAACAGGTACTAGATAAGACCTAACAACTCAGCGTGGGTTAGGAGCGAGTGTAAAATGATTTAGACTTTCAGTTTGGAGTCCATTTGGATTTTGTCCTTAGGCAAGACTCTAAATGCGACATCTGCCCTCCTCTGCAATGCGGTTAAACTGCAAGTTGCATGGGATAAGAATTTCTTGGCCGATCGACCTTTTTTAGGGGTAAAAGGGGAAAAACTTTGATTTGATTTCACTAAACTATGCCTTTAAGGCTGGATCATAATCCGTCAACGGATTATGCCACAGACTGCAGTGATATACATATATAAAGAAAACATCGTATCTCCAAAACGGTAACTTTACAAGAGAAGGAAAAAACATACTTCACTTTTAATGTAAGTCAGTGGAACCAGAATTTTTTGTTTTGGTTCTTTCATGATAAAATTTACACACAATGTAAAGAACAACAGGCCTGGATCTCTGTATATTTTACTCTGTCTGCCATACAATTTTATCACTGAAGGATATTAAGGGAAACTATAACAGCACTACAGGCATATATATGATAATAACACACATCTGGCCATTGAAAGTCCAGAGGTCAAAGTTTCATGTCTATTGATGGACCCCTAACCTGCTTTCGCACTGCTTCACTGTCTCTCGCCAACTGTCCCTGCTTTACTCTAATCTAGCGCTGAAATGGGTTTATGGGTTAGTTCTGAGGACACATGTAAATGAAGTCACTGGAGTCTGTTTACTGCCACATCTGAGGCGTCACCACTTGGTCTCAATTGGTGGCCTGCTTTTTGGGAGCGAGGCCACCAGCTCTTCTCTAGTTTAAAAATATCCCTGTGGCTCTAGGTTCCCTGAGACTTCACTCAGCTGAGGGTGGGGTTTATGGCCTTGAAGACCAGCTGCATCAAACAAGCCTTGCAGCGCTCCGGTAAACGACAGCTAAATGTGCCGACCCACACGACCCGCTGTTTCAGAGCAAGTGATGGGTGGTCTTCAGGTCAGTCTCTGATCTCTTGTCCACTCCTGTGCCTTCTACAGGTCCATCAGTTGATGCGAGCGGCACGCAGCGGGACTAAAGATGGCCTAGAGAAGACCAAAATAGCCGTCATGAGGAGAGTCTCCTTTCTGCAGAAGAAGGATCGCTCAGGTAATTGACGTTTTTTCTTAAAGCAGTTTACGCAGTTTTTTTCCTTCTACGACAAAATGTGGTCCTTGGACGGGCGGACTGGCAGGCGGGCGGACTGGCGGGCGGGCGGGCGGACTGGCGGGCGGGCGGGCGGGCGGGCGGACGGGCGGACTGGCTGGCGGGCGGGCGGGCGGACTGGGGAGCGGACTGCCGGGCGGGCGGGCGGGCGGACTGGCTGGCGGGCGGGCTGGCGTTCGGGCTGGTGGGCTGGCGTTCGGGCTGGCGGGCGGACTGGCTGGCGGGCGGGCGGGCTGGCGGGCTGGCGGGCGGGCTGGCGGGCGGGCGGGCGGGCTGGAGGGCGGACTGGCTGGCGGGCGGACTGGCTGGCGGGCTGGCGGGCGGACTGGGGAGCGGACTGCCGGGCGGGCGGGCGGACTGGCTGGCGGGCGGGCTGGCGTTCGGGCTGGCGGGCTGGCGTTCGGGCTGGCGGGCGGACTGGCTGGCGGGCGGGCGGGCTGGCGGGCGGGCGGGCGGGCTGGAGGGCGGACTGGCTGGCGGGCGGACTGGCTGGCGGGCTGGCGGGCCGGCTGGCGGGCGGGCTGGCGGGCGGGCGGGCTGGAGGGCGGACTGGCGTGCGGGCTGGCTGGCGGGCGGGCGGGCGGGCGGGCTTGCGGACTGGCTGGCGGGCGGGTGGGCGGGCGGGCGGACTGGCGGGCGGGCGGACTGGCGGGCAGTTATCTAGTTTAGTCAGCCAGGCAGCATGAGGTGCTTAGCATCTGATTAAAGTGCCTGTACAGGTGATCTGTTAATTTTCTGCCAAGTTTTTCTAATAAAATAATCAAATCCACAAAATATTAAATATGAAAGTGTCCAGAATATATTGTGGAAAAAGAGAGTTCAGAAAGATTACTAGTCATTTCCACTAATGTGATATAAATTACGGCTCAGTTTGCCGGCGTTTGTTTTGATTTGTTTCATTTGCTGATTGATTTTTTGCTTCTGGATTCTTCTGCTTCTGATTTTTGGCACTTTTTAACAGGGGGCAGGTCTTAGATGTTGACAAGCACCTTCTATTGGTCAACTAATTTAGATTGACAGGTCTGCTAAACACATAACCACCCACTCAGGCTGAAGAGCCCCCAGTGTGGCGGCCCACGTCTGCCTGTAATGATCAAACATTATTATTATTATTATTATTATTATTATTATTATCATCATTATTATTATTATTACTATTATTATTATTGCCCATCAGCTGTCTCCTAGCTGCAGTAATCAGTGCTATTTTCCTCTGATTAGGTGTTTTTAGGTCAGTGCGCATTATTTCCCTCGACCTCGCAGCGCCACACGTTCAACACGTTTCCTGACCCACCACACCTGATTCAGCTCACGGGGGGCCTGATCAGCTGCTGGGCTGGATCAGTGGGTTAATGTCAGGAACAGGTGAAGTCGTGTGACGCTGCAGGTATCCAGAAGAAGGGCAAATAAACACTGACTCAAAAAGCAAAGCTCCCCTAGTGGATGGATGGATGGATGGATGGATAGATGGATGGATAGATGGATGGATAGATGGATGGATGGATGGATGGATGGATGGATAGATGGATGGATGGATGGATGGATGGATGGATTTATGGATAAATAAATGGATGGATAGATGGATGGATGGATGGATGGATGGCTATATGGATTTATGGATGGATGAATAGATGGATGGATAGATGGATGGGTGGATGGATGGATGGCTAGATGGATTTATGGATAGATGAATAGATGGATGGATGAATAGATGGATGGATGGATGGATGGCTATATGGATTTATGGACGGATGGATGGATGGACGGATGGACGGATGGATGGATGGATGGACACATACATACTCACTCACTTAATTTCTTTTTCTTTCTGTCTTTAATTCTTTCTTTCTGTCTTTCTTTCTGTCTTTAATTCTTTCTTTCTGTCTTTCTTTCTGTCTTTAATTCTTTCTTTCTGTCTTTCTTTCTTCATCCCGAAGGACATTTAGCAGCCAGTATCAGTCTCACAGGACAGTAATAATAAGGGTGAAACAATAAATACAAAAACCATCTACAGGCATTTATACAGATAGAAATACACAAAACTCTGCAATAAGATCTATAACCTGAGATAAAAAGGGCAGCGATAACAATCCTGAATAAATGTGTGCAGGTATTGGTCCTGAAGTAAAGCGTCCAGGTGTGGAGTGTCCAGATGTGCAGTAGGGGTTACAGAAAGTGCAATATGTACAGTAAAGTGTCCACATGAGCAGACAGATCAAATAAACCAATGATTTAGTATGAAATTCTGATTTTATGATTTCTCAGTCTGCTCACTGAGTGCAGAGCCCTGCTGGTGACATCCCGTATAAAAATAATGTGTGGCCATGACTTAGTTAGATAATTAAGGTGTGGGAATGAGATGAAAAGTTTAATTTAATTCTCATTGGTTGTATTTGCAACACACAGGGTGATTCATAAAGATTGATCTGATTCAAAATGATTGATTTCACTGTAAATCATCACAGATCAGTGCAGTGAGCTGTAAACGGTTTAAATGAGCATAAAGTTTATTATGTAGTTCTACAAGGTCTCAGTCTGAACCTCCTCCAGCTGTACGGTCGACATCAACACCACAGTCAGACTCATCCCAGACTGGACTGAGCGTGTCGGGCGTCGCTGCTCTCACGGCTCTTTCAGTGGGATCTCGGAGATCATCCAGTGCTGTGGAACCAGCGCCGAACGCTCTGAGCTGCTGGAGCTTCACTGCTGATGAAAATCCCGCTGCTCAGTTCTGACGGATTCACTCTGATTGACGTGGAGAACGCAGAACGTTCTGCTCAGGGGTCTCAGCTCCTCTCAGACTGAGGGAGCCGGTCAGACACTCTATGACCTCCTCTTACAGTTGGAGTGTGATTGGTTCCTCGGCGCCTCACAGCTGTAAAAATATGGGGCTTTGAAATCGGAGGAATCTTTTTGAACAGCCCTGTTACTTTGATTCTTAATATTTTGTTTGTGGATTTTATACGAATTTAACTCCATCAAAAAGCCGACGGTCTTTTTATTGTGGAATAAAGGAGCCAAAACATACAGGTGTGTTCTGTGGGTTCCCACTTAGTTTCCTTTTAAGCAGAA
>NC_051231.1:475000-492500 GCF_015220715.1 Pygocentrus nattereri
TAGTGCATCGTGCAAAATTGGAAAATGGCCTGGAGGGTCTGCTGTGGTGGGTGAAAGCACCACTTTCGGCGGTGGTTCTCGCTGAAGCTCCACCCGGTTAAGTTTCGTTCATTCAGCGTTCAGAGTGAAAGCGGCTGTGAAACTGCATCGCGTGCCCAGTTTGGGCCTTTAACACAGTAAAATCACGTCTTAACGCTTTACTCTGTCAGTGCTGCTGTCCGTCTCAGATCATCCTGAGCAGAACCTTATAAATGACCCCTGGTCTGTTTTATCTGCTGAAGCTCTGAAGACTGGCTGTGTGTCCGCTGAGCCTCGAGGTCTTCACCATAAAGCAAAGCTAAAGCCGACTTTTTGTTTTCACAATGTACAAATCAATCGAACCACAAAACCAGCTCCAGACCTCGAGAGGTGGTCGGTTCGTTTTGGGGCCATTTAGAGGTTCAGAGTTTGTTCGGCGTGCTCACATCTGCAGAAGAAACCCCGGCCATCTGAGTCCACTTCAGACTCTGAAACGGCCCAAGTGTGAAAACGCCCTGAGATACCAGACGGGTTCAATAACAAAAACACATCAGAGCCTTAGACTCATTAGCCTTTCTGTCAGATACACTGATGGCTCCCCTGTAGATCACCCATCAAAGGAAAGGGACCAGGATCACTGACCTGATATTCTTTGGGTGGGGCACCAGTCTCTGGTCCTGTTTTCATGAACTGACCACCGATGAAGGGAAAGAGGAAGACTGATATAAATTCTACATGCACAGAGATGTGAATGTGTTCTGGATGCCGTAGTGGTACAGGCTAGAGGGGGGCTGCACATCCTCTGCACCCCTTTATGCTGTAAAGGCTGTTTCTCTGCTTTATTAGGATCCAGTGTCATAAATCTGCATGATTTGTATATTTTTTTCATTGCTAAAACACTTTCAGTCCCATTAGAATCCATTTCGAGTCACTGTAAGCCGTTTGATTTCATTCTGAACAGAAATGTGTTCATGAAGTCGTCTCATCGCATTTTTATGCCTTTTAAGTAGCTGTAATTATCAAAACATTAAAAAAAGATTTTTTAAATCCATTTTGAAATTTTAAAGAAATTTTCTTACTAAAATGTGAAATATTACAGCAATCAAAATGAAAAGCACATTTGTTAAAAATGTAAAATATGTGTATTGATTTCTGCAGATTTTTGGTTGTTTTCCAGCAGCTCGTCTTAGGTGGGTAAATTGCAGTGTTGACTGCCAAGTTGACAAAACAATACACAAGTAGAGAAGGTAGATAGAGATTTCTCAATGTTAGTCTATAGCATTACACTGTACTGATCTACTGATTTATTTTAAAGGAAAACGATGTTTGAGTCAAACTAACTTGTATTTAAAGTCTGTGTTTTATACTGTTCCCTCATTGGGCGAGGGCGTGGGTTTAGGGTAACAGGCCTATTTTAGGTTATCCTTTATCTTTAACACAAGTTTTCTTTGGCGAAACATGGATTCAACTCAACGGATCAAACGCCCCCTTTTGGCTGGAAAGTGCTGTGATCTTAATTCAGAGCTGCCTTGTGCAGCGTTTGTCCTACAGTTATAACATATACCATATAAGGTAGACATGAAACAGCGAACAGAGGCACCATCTCCCGTGTTTCTTTAATCCGTCACTCGATGTACAGTTTGTTTGAGTTTAGGCAACTTTCATGGCGTCTTGACAAATCTTTGGAGGCGTAATGGCTGGAAGAGCTTCAGACAACCTGGAAGTTCAGGCTGTTCTTAAGCCACGAAACAACGACTTCAGTTCCTCATAATGTGTCTCGTAATCAGATTCACATCGAGTTACATATCCTTTTAAACGGAACCCGATACACCTGGCAGCTTTCCGCAGAACGTGTCTGATCTGAGCCAGACGAGCAGAGATTATCACTTTCCCTCTGAAGGCTGAGGCACGGTCCCGGATTGAATCGCGGATCAATGACAGACTTGTGAAGTCTAGTCCGTCTAGATCTACATGATTTCCCAGCTTTGTTGTGGAGCCAAAGTCCCGTCTGTAGTCCTTTAGGATGCGCGTTCTCATTATGGTGCTGCATTTCCTTGGACTAATGTGCTCAACAAGTGCGTTCGCCAATAAAGCTGTGTGGACGGCCTGGATGGTCCAGTAATCGCTGACGGTGGGGCGGGAAGAAGATTAAAGCTGTAGGATAATTGAGTTTAGTAGTGGAGTTGCCTCTGTAGGCCTCGCTGGGGAAGGAGCGTCCCTTTGCCTCGTCCTTGGCCTTATTTCGTGTTTGTCGATAATTCATTAGCACCCGAGAGCGAGGAGGAGGGTAGGAAGCAGTCATGAAAAATCAGTTGTTTCCACAAACTACTACAAAGCGTCTTTGCTTTTAAAGATTAGGCCTTATGGTTTATTCACGAAAGTCATCCTGCGTGCTTTCTGGGTTCTGAGGCAGTGGAAGCCCCTCAACGGCCGTGACTGTGACGCTTATTTTTGTCCACTGCATTTATTTCGGGAAACCATCAGAACCGCTATTAAGGCGCGTGGAGTTAAGTTCACTTAAAACTTCACTACCACATGGTAAAGCGCTGACTTGTCTCGCTTCATTCAGAACTTCCTCCTCATGCGAGGAAACACGCTGCCTTCTTAAGCCGTGAGGGGGCTAATCGAGGAGTTCACTGAAGGGTTCGTGCGGAAGCCTGGAAAAATGAGAGAACGCGCTGTAAGTCGATGATTAAGTATGCGCACGTCTCCTCGGGTCAAACACAAGGATGTATTCGTTTATTGAATGGGGCATTTAAAACCTCTGTGATGTTGTAATGAGTGAAATATAAAGTGCGTTCAGAAGCGTCTCTTCGGGTTTGCACCACCTTCTCAATCCTCCTCCGCTTTCAAGGTGAGGCAGAGCGCGGCGGTAAGTCGGCTCCACGCACAGATAACAAGCCCTGATCTTTCTTTAAGTGACTGCGAACTTAAGCAGGTTTCCCTTTCCTACCATTCCACAGGAGTACCAGCGGCCCCTGATGGAGGCGGAGCCCCGCATCCTGAGCCCCAGGAAGATCCGGCCCATTTTCTTCCGCGTGCGGGAGATCACCCAGTGCCACTCCATGTTCCAGATCGCCCTGGCGTCCCGCGTGGCCGAATGGGACGCTAGCGAGAAGATTGGGGATCTGTTCGTAGCCTCAGTGAGCGAGAACGATTTTCTTCCGACAAACATTTCACATTACGGGGAAATTCCATTGAATTTGAGTAAGATGGTAAACGAAGTCTTTCAGAACGGTTTGATGTGAATAACTTTGTTTTAGGGAAATTCAGGTCACGGTGGTGGTCGGAACCGAACATCTGAAGCGTTTGATACCTCTAAAAGTTACATCACAGAAAGCTGCTTCACAAAATGCTCACAAATATTTAAACCCAGATGTTTTTTTTTTTAAAGTTTTGAGAAGATTTTAGCCTAAATCATATATTTTTATAAAGTCCACACATGGCACAGTTAAATAAATACAGTAAGAAATGAATAAACTGGCCGTGAACGCGGCTTTAATATGTTTTAATGTTCAGTTCCTTCCTCCTAATTAGAGCTCCTTAACGAGCAGCTCGTTGCTACGTCAGAGTAACGAGCTCCGCCCACTCGCTGCTCAGCCGGCAGTTCGTTCTCCAGCTCCTTACACTAAATTCCCAAACTGTCGTCTCCACTGAGCAGCTTTTCAGTCGGCAGCTGTGACAGAAGAACAGCTGAACAACCTGGAATCAGCCAGAAATGAACCCAACACCATTCGCCAGACGTGCCTGATCTTCAGAGTCGGACCAAATCAGACTGAGCCGTAAAACTGACCCAATATCAGGTTCAGCTCAGTTTGGTCAGTTTGTCCAGATCAGTATTGATGTTGTTTTGTTCCAGCCGGTCTGTAAAGCTTCTTACAGCCCGTTTAGTTTGGCCAATGGTCGTTCCTGTCAACTTTAAAGAAAGTTGGAAAATCTCTCTATAATATGTGGTATGTGGTAATGAGTATGTTTACATCTCAGTCACTGATCTATGCAGAAATTTGTGGAATATTGAGAAACAGCTAGGCCTTCATTTCACCCCATAAATGTTTTCCATAAATATGAAAATGAAAGCACCTCTACGATAATGCTAATTTCTACTACGGCCTCTATGAGATTTCTATTAGTATGTTAGCAATAAGCTGATACTACTCTTTAGCCCTTCTACAACCCCAATTCCAGTGAAGTTTATATAACATAAATAAAAACAGAATACGATGATTTGCAAATCCTTTTCAACCTACATTCAACTGAATCCACTACAAAGACGAGATATTTAATGTTCAAACGGATAAACTTTATTGTTTTTTGTAAATATTCACTAATTTTGAATTTGATGCCTGCAACACGTTCCAAAGAAGTTGGGACAGTGGCAACAAAAGACTGGGAAAGTTGAGGAATGCTCAAAAAACACCTGTTTGGAACATTCCACAGGTGAACAGGTTAACTGGAAACAGGGGGGAGGGGTGTTAGTGCCCATGGCAGGGGTAACCTGCACATCTGTGAAGGCCCCATTAATGCTGAAAGGTCCATACAGGTGTTGGAGCAACATCTGCTGCCATCCAAGCAGCGTCTTTTTCAGGGACGTCCTGCTTATTTCAGCGAGACGATGCCGAGCCACATTCTGCACGTGTTACAACAGTGTGGCTTCGTAGTAAAAGAGTGCGGGTACTAGACTGGCCTGCCTGCAGTCCAGACCGTCTCCCATTGAAAATGTGTGGCGCATTATGAAGCTCAAAATACGACAGTGGAGACCCCCGGACTGCTGAGCAGCTGAAGCTGGACATCAAGCAGGAATGGGAAAGAATTCCACCTACAAAGCTCCAACAATCAGTGTCCTCAGTTCCCAAACGCTTATTGAGTGTTAAAGGAAAGGTGATGTAACACAGTGGGAAACACGCCCCTGTCCCAACTTCTCTGGAACGTGCTGCAGGCATCAAATTCAAAATGAGTGAATATTTGCAAAAAACAAAGTTTATCCGTTTGAACATTAAATATCTCGTCTTTGTAGTGTGTTCAGTTGAAAAGGATTTGCAAATCATCGTATTCTGTTTTTATTTATGTTTTACACAACGTCCCAACTTCATAAACACAGACATTTGAAAGTTTAAAAGTCATTCTATGTTTTTATTGTAAAACCAACATTAACATAAATTTGACCTAAATGTCTGCATATAGTTATATATCATATATCTGAGCAGAGGGTCCTGGCGTAGAGCTGCAGCTGCTGCTTTCCATTGCTTACAAATGACTGAAACCTGGTTAGACCACCACTTTTAACCGCAGTCAGTGACGTATCCAGGACTTCTAGAAGGCCTAGAGTGACATTTTTTCTGGATTAATTGAAATGGATTAATTGATTCCAGCATCATTATGTTTGTAGTTAATCTAACATGTAAGGGCTTCTTCTCAGCTCTCGATCTGTCCAGATACTGGAAACACAATCCTGATGTACAAGTCAAGGTTTTATACCCTTTGTTTCCAAACAAAAAAAGTACAGATATGTATTTTTATAGTTCTCAGAAATCTCTCAGGCCTCAAAGGCCCCTGAGGGCCCTGTGGGGACTACAGAGAACAAATCTAAACTACAGCCGTTACACTCTGCAGTCAAACTGAGCAGCCGGTCAAATGGCACGTTTTGTTGATTTTCTAAGTGAAAATAAATTGACACCCTCTACAGGGAAAACAGTTAAATATGCACAGTTTAGTACACACCTTCTATTCGTTTTCATTTATTTATTTAATAAAATATAAAATACGAAATTTGGCTTTTGCACAGGCCACGTTTTCTTTTTTACAATATGTTAAATTCACCAAAAACCACAGACTCTCAATACCATGTCAAAAACATAGGAGGGTTAGGACTAGGTTTTGGGTTGAGGTTGAGGTTAGGTTTAGGATTAGGGCTGGGGTGAGGGGGTTAGGATTAGGTTTTGGGTTGAGGTTAGGTTTAGGATTAGGGCTGGGGTGAGGGGGTTAGGACTAGGTTTTGGGTTGAGGTTAGGTTTAGGATTAGGGCTGGGGTGAGGGGGTTAGGACTAGGTTTTGGGTTGAGGTTAGGTTTAGGATTAGGGCTGGGGTGAGGGGGTTAGGACTAGGTTTTGGGTTGAGGTTGAGGTTAGGTTTAGGATTAGGGCTGGGGTGAGGGGGTTAGGACTAGGTTTTGGGTTGAGGTTAGGTTTAGGATTAGGGCTGGGGTGAGGGGGTTAGGACTAGGTTTTGGGTTGAGGTTAGGTTTAGGATTAGGGCTGGGGTGAGGGGGTTAGGACTAGGTTTTGGGTTGAGGTTGAGGTTAGGTTTAGGATTAGGGCTGGGGTGAGGGGGTTAGGACTAGGTTTTGGGTTGAGGTTGAGGTTAGGTTTAGGATTAGGGCTGGGGTGAGGGGGTTAGGATTAGGTTTGGGGCTGAGGTTAAGGTTAGGTTTAGGATTAGGGCTGGGGTGAGGGGGTTAGGACTAGGTTTTGGGTTGAGGTTAGGTTTAGGATTAGGGCTGGGGTGAGGGGGTTAAGATTAGGTTTGGGGCTGAGGTTAAGGTTAGGTTTAGGATTAGGGCTGGGGTGAGGGGGTTAGGACTAGGTTTTGGGTTGAGGTTGAGGTTAGGTTTAGGATTAGGGCTGGGGTGAGGGGGTTAGGACTAGGTTTTGGGTTGAGGTTAGGTTTAGGATTAGGGCTGGGGTGAGGGGGTTAGGATTAGGTTTGGGGCTGAGGTTAAGGTTAGGTTTAGGATTAGGGCTGGGGTGAGGGGGTTAGGACTAGGTTTTGGGTTGAGGTTGAGGTTAGGTTTAGGATTAGGCTGGGGTGAGGGGGTTAGGACTAGGTTTGGGGCTGAGGTTGAGGTTAGGGATAGGATTAGGGCTGGGGTGAGGGGGTTAGGACTAGGTTTTGGGTTGAGGTTAGGTTTAGGATTAGGGCTGGGGTGAGGGGGTTAGGATTAGGTTTTGGGTTGAGGTTAGGTTTAGGATTAGGGCTGGGGTGAGGGGGTTAGGACTAGGTTTGGGGCTGAGGTTAAGGTTAGGTTTAGGATTAGGGCTGGGGTGAGGGGGTTAGGATTAGGTTTTGGGTTGAGGTTGAGGTTAGGTTTAGGATTAGGGCTGGGGTGAGGGGGTTAGGATTAGGTTTTGGGTTGAGGTTAGGTTTAGGATTAGGGCTGGGGTGAGGGGGTTAGGATTAGGTTTTGGGTTGAGGTTAGGTTTAGGATTAGGGCTGGGGTGAGGGGGTTAGGATTAGGTTTTGGGTTGAGGTTAGGTTTAGGATTAGGGCTGGGGTGAGGGGGTTAGGACTAGGTTTGGGGCTGAGGTTAAGGTTAGGTTTAGGATTAGGGCTGGGGTGAGGGGGTTAGGATTAGGTTTTGGGTTGAGGTTGAGGTTAGGTTTAGGATTAGGGCTGGGGTGAGGGGGTTAGGATTAGGTTTTGGGTTGAGGTTAGGTTTAGGATTAGGGCTGGGGTGAGGGGGTTAGGATTAGGTTTTGGGTTGAGGTTAGGTTTAGGATTAGGGCTGGGGTGAGGGGGTTAGGACTAGGTTTGGGGTTGAGGTTAGGTTTAGGATTAGGGCTGGGGTGAGGGGGTTAGGACTAGGTTTTGGGTTGAGGTTGAGGTTAGGTTTAGGATTAGGGCTGGGGTGAGGGGGTTAGGACTAGGTTTTGGGTTGAGGTTGAGGTTAGGTTTAGGATTAGGGCTGGGGTGAGGGGGTTAGGACTAGGTTTTGGGTTGAGGTTGAGGTTAGGTTTAGGATTAGGGCTGGGGTGAGGGGGTTAGGACTAGGTTTTGGGTTGAGGTTGAGGTTAGGGTTAGCATTAGAGCCAGGGTGAGGGTAAAGATTAGGTTTTAGGTTGAGGTTAAGGTTAGAGTTAGGATTAGGGTCAGAATGAGGATTAGGATCAGGTTTTTGGTGGAGGTCAAGGTTAGGTCTCCTTGATTGCCGTGATCGCTCTATGGATCCTCGCTCATGCCCCTTCCAGCAGATGTGGGATGCACTGCGGTCTGGTCTCCAGACTCTGTGACCACCTACCAGGACCATTGAGCCACTCCCAGCCTGCCTGGCTGCTGTCTGAGCTGCACACGCCGGTTACTCTGCTGTGTATATGGTAACCGATGGAACACAGATGCAGCAGATGAAGATACATAAGTAGTACTGCTTGTTTCATGTTGCGTGAACGTAACCGGAGGCGTGAGTTCAGGCTCAGAGGCTACTGCGGTTTAGTTCCTACACAACACGTCTTTCATGAAACGCAGAAACAATTACAGCGAGATGGCTGTCTCTGTATCACGGGGTGAAGAGAGTTAGCGTAGCAGTGCTGCAGGCGGACTAATGGCCTAATGAATGAACGGTGCTGTGACCCTCCACATGGAGAGCGTCCACAGGGCCCTCTTATTATTCACCAGTTAAAAGCGCACACTCAGTCTGTGATGTCTTCTACTGTGCAGTGTTTCCGATTTCCACAGAGCCCCTTAAGCATGATGAGTTACCACAGAGACCGTTTTATTCCAGCTTGCTTATTTATAGCTTATAATTGTGTAGCTGACATTGCTAAACATAAGCTGTAGCGCAGACAAACAGGAGTATTGGGAAAAAGAAACCTTGGTAACTTTACAGGAGGAGGAAAAAACCTACTTTACTTTTAATGGAAGTCAATGGAACCAGAATTTTTCCACCTCATTTTTCGGGCCGTTTCTTTTGGTCCACTTTTCATGAAATTTACACACAATGTAAAGAGCAACAGGAATTTTCAAATCATGTCAAAAACTGAAAAATGATGAAAATGGGGAGGTTTTGTTCCGACAGCAGCGATAAGCACATGCTAGACAGAGCTGAATATACTCTGTTCTCTTTTTATATACAGTGCTGTGCAGTTTAATTTCCTCTCAAAACATTCAGCACAACTAGTGTAAAAAAGCAGAAAACAACATAAAACTACACAGAAGCCTCAACAGCTAAACGGAATGTGTTCACTCTTTACCTGTACTACGGCTTTCAGCCTTTCAGTAGCCTCGTTTTCAGTTCCTCAAATCTGCAGGGATTTTTCCACACATCCAACGTTCCGTCTTAGAAGTTGGTTCCATTTTCTCACAATCCCAAACACATTCAGTGACGTTGGGGTGGTCAGTCCATTGTTCTGAGAACAGCAGCAGCTTCTCTGTTAGACGTCTGCAACATCTGCACGTCCTTTCAGACCCACAGCGCTGAGTGGTCTCCTCACAGTGGAAGGCTGGACAGAAACACCTGTGGATGTTTTCAGATCTGAAGCAGCTTGATCTTCTCCTCTCTCTCAGAGATCAAAGCTTTCAGTGCTGTTTATCTGATGGGGGCAGTTTTGGTGGTGAGTCCCATTTTACAACGGTGTTTCAGCACCACTGATAAAAACAAAACAAAACAAAAAGACTTTGAGAATAAAGTTGTTATCTTGAGATAATGAGTTATTTATCTTGTTATTTCAAGATGACAAAATCGGTTGCTGTAGTGGCAACGACGAAAACTCTGCAAGTTCCATGGGATCGTTCATATTGATTACCCAGGGAAGTTACTCCCTTCCTTTTGCGAACCATTTGGCCTCAATACCGCAGCTTTTCCCCTTTAATGCTGTAATTTTATTACTTTTTTCTAAATATTTTGACATTTTATCTCAAACTATTATGGCTCTGTTCTTGAAATATTCCAACTTTATTCCCAAATATTACGACTTTATTCTCAAAGTCTACTATTTTCAGTTTTTTAACAGTGGCCCTGAAACGCCGTCGTACATTTCTCAGTATCTTTTGATCATTTTTGATCTCCAGTTTTGGAAACTCCAGTCTTTTCACTTCTTTTCCTTTGACTTTCCCTCCATTACGCTGTGGATCTTATCTGAGAAAATAAATCAGACAATCTACAGGTGAAACAAAGAAGCTGCTGGTGCTTTTAGAACAACACTGACCTCCCCAGAGTCCAGACCTCGACATCGCTGAGTGCTTTGTGAGACGGAGAGAAAGTAACCAACATCAGAGACTGAAATTTGGTGGAGTGAAAAAGATCCCTGCAGGTTTTTAAAAGCTGAATGTGGGTGTCCTGAAAAGAGTGTAAGCCGAGGCTTCTGTTGATTTTCTGTTAAATGTTTATGTGTTCTGCTTTTCCTGATGCTGAAAAATGAATAACTTGTACTCCGTTTCTATTTTTCAGTGGAAATGAAAAAAGAGGGTGGTCTCTGATTTTTGCACTATCCTGTATGTAAACAGAAATTTGAGTGTATGTGTGTTTACGCTGCGTTGTCCCACTAGGCGCAGCTGGCCGGGGTGGAGAGGAGACATGGCAGGAGTTAACATCTTTTCATGTCCTGTTAGTTTCCTGCCAATGTGTCCGCGGTGTTTAGCTTCAGTCAAAGCAAATATGCCCAGTTATAATTGAAGTTGTGGAGGTTTGTGGATTTGAATTCAGGGGGTTTTGGACAATTTTCTAAGTGTAGCTCATTATGATTACCACTCATTCCTTCTCTCAGTCCTACAGTCACCTGGGCTCATCCAGAAAGTTTCAGTGCGTTCATTTGTGAAGTCAAAAGGAAAAACATTGCTGTGGAATTAATCAGCTGAGTTTGGCTCATGTGAATAAATCTGCATCTGATTTTCTCCACGGGTCTTCCACAGTTCTCCAAGTCCATGGTGCTGGACGTGTACAGTGATTATGTCAATAACTTCACCAACGCCATGGCGCTCATTAAGAAGGCCTGCTTATCCAAACCTGCCTTCCTGGAGTTCCTCAAGGCAAGTACAGCTTTCTTCTGTGTTTATTGAGGTTTTTCCATGTTTACAGGGAGAGTTCATGGTCATTGCAGCAGGAGGTTTGTTGTCAGTATTACTTAGCACACTAGCATTGTGGATTCTTTTTAATGCAACTTCTGACTTCCTAATACAGATTTATGGGTTCTTGTGGGTGATTAGATGTGGTAAAGGTGAACTATGGTGTTTTTCACACCAGTCTTTGCCTGCTGTTGACGTGCTGGGTAGTGCTTTCACCTCACAGAAAGAGGAAGGCCCTGGCATTCCCCGGCCAGACGACCAGGGTGTGGGTTTCCTCCCACAGTCCAAAGAGCTGAAGGCCAGTTGGACATTCTAAATTACACCTATATGTAAGTGTGTGTGGGGATGTATGTCTGCCCTGCAATGGACTGTCCAGGGTCCAGCCTTCCACCCAGTGAGCATTGGGATCGACTCCAGCCCCCTTATCCAGACGGATAAGCGAAAGTTTTGAAAATGTAAAAGTCAAAGTTTATTTATACAGTGCTTTTTACAGCAGGTGGAGTCACAAAGCAGCTTTACAGAAAAATTCAGGTTCAAGCCCCCATGAGCGTCACCAATGGCGACACGGGCAATGAGAAACTCCCTAAGAGCTGTGTGTGTGTGTGTGTGTGTGTGTGTGTGTGTAAGTGTGTATTTCAGTGCAAAGGAACAGAAACCCTCTTGAACTTTCAGCGCACTTATAAAAGAAGGCAATAGGAACCGAATCAATAAGCCTTCTTCTGTCTGACTTTTGTGAGTAGTATATAGAGTTGCACTTGAGCCACTTGAATCGACTCAGAATCGCCCCTTAACTGACTCTTGGGCTCAGTAGTTCAGTAAAAAAAACACTACCCTGCTGGCCTAAAAGAGGAATTCCACTGATTTTTCAAACTTTCTCTGCAATTAAACTCTTAAGATTCAGGCAGAGTCACTCGGAGTGGGTTGATGTGAAATGCTCCTGGGTCAGAATCTGAATTTCAGACATCTGAAATGTTTAATGCCTTTGAAAGCCGCACAGAAAGTCATTACGTGAACTGGTTATTAATATGCTGCCTGATGCCTGAGACGGTGTTTTGTAATTATGTGGAGTGAAGATTTTGGCCTTTTTTTCTTTTATTCTTTAGTGTGAATTATACAAGTGAGTTCCGTCCACGTGAGCTGATGGGTTGAGCTGCGTTCTGACTGCTGTTATTTCACCATAACTTCACAGGTTTATTCACTAACACTGTATCACTACGCTGAGATGCTGTTGCTAAGCAACGACTCTGACAGCTGTAGGAGACGCTCGAGCCATCTGAGCGTTTTCACTTCTCACTTTGCCGCAAACAGAAAACGGACGCTGTTAAGACCACATCTGACCGACAGCCGATTTGGTCCGACTCTGAAGACGAGACGACACTAAATTCCCAAACTGTCGTCACCACTGAGCAGCTTTTCAGTCAGCAGCTGTGACAGAAGAACAGCTGAACAACCTGGAGTTTAGGCAAAGTCTTACCTGCGTGACTGCTGGTCAGTTGTGCTGCGGTCATACACCGTCTTGGTGAATGGGTCATTGTTGATCCGACAGGTTTTTAGTAGAGGTTTATATTGCAGTGCAATGTCCCTTTTGTGCCGTTGATGCCGTTGAAGGTGAGCGTGTTGTGTGCGTTCCTGAAATGTCCCAGAGCTTCAAGCTTGTATTCACAACTGTTTCTGAACTAGCTGTGAATGTGAATGATTGTGTCCGTGAATACGGCATTAAAAAAAGGAGTTAGGAAAACTTTAGGGAAGTGATTTCTGGACTAGTTTAAAGCTAAAAAGGGCTTTTTTGGTGGGTAATTGACACTGACAGAGTGATTTAGTGAAGACTAGGCTTAATCTATGTGTGGGAAACTGACCCTCCATTGTGTAAATGCACAGTCAAGCGTGGTCTGATATTCCCTCTCCTGAGTGCTCCCGAGTGCACCTCCACTCCCTGACAGTACAGTATGTAATGACTGCCAAAGGCTTTTGGTAAAGCTGAGACAATCGATACTATGATACTAACCTCCACCCACACCCCCTCTCTCCATCTCTCTCTCCCTCTTACCTTCCCCGGAGTGCCGGAATCTCTCCGCTCTGTTTGGAGGTGATTCTGTTGCTAACGCTGAGTCTTTTAACCGCTGCAGGGCTGTGGAGCTGAGCTAACGGTTTCTCACATGTGAATCTCTCTTTCTTTCCGTGTGTGTGTTTGTAGAAGAAGCAGTCGTCCAGCGCTGACCGTATCACTCTTTACGGCCTGATGGTGAAGCCTATTCAGCGTTTTCCTCAGTTCATTCTCCTTTTGCAGGTCAGTGTTTTTCACGTAAATTTCACAGCTCTTTTCACACAATAAGGTGCGCCAGGTGATCTCAGGTCTTTGAGGAAAGGTAAAAGCTTGTCAGGCAAGCGGGAAAGTAGGCCACACTTGGTCTTGGCACTCAATGGTCAGATGGTATAAATCCATTCTAGTGACGAGAAGCGTGTTTCTCCTCAGAGCACCATTCAGAACGACCTTCTTTATTTTAATGAAAAACTTTTTTTTTCAAAACCTTCTTAAACGGCGTTTTAAAAGCAAAACCTTTTCCCTTTTTGCTATTTTGTACTTACTCCTGCCCAGCAACACATCACCCAGTTGAAGATGGTGCTTTCAGCCTATCAACAGTAAGTGTGTATACATGCACTTAATAATCCGATAACTGCAGAAGTTCTGATTTTATCAGTAATCTGGTCAACACATTTACATGCACTTGAGTAATCAGATAATGGGGAAACTCCAGGTCTACATGAGTCAGACAGTAATCAGATAATGGGGAAACTCCAGGTCTACAGGAGTCAGACAGTAATCAGATAATGGGGAAACTCCAGGTCTACAGGAGTCAGACACTAATCAGATAATGGGGAAACTCCAGGTCTACAGGAGTCAGACAGTAATCAGATAATGGGGAAACTCCAGGTCTACAGGAGTCAGACAGTAATCAGATAATGGGGAAACTGCAGGTCTACAGGAGTCAGACAGTAATCAGATAATGGGGAAACTCCAGGTCTACAGGAGTCAGACAGTAATCAGATAATGGGGAAACTCCAGGTCTACAGGAGTCAGACAGTAATCAGATAATGGGGAAACTCCAGGTCTACAGGAGTCAGACAGTAATCAGATAATGGAGAAACTCCAGGTCTACATGAGTCAGAGAGTAATCAGATAACGGGGAAACTCCAGGTCTACAGGAGTCAGACAGTAATCAGATCATGGGGAAACTCCAGGTCTACAGGAGTCAGACAGTAATCAGATAAGGGGGAAACTCCAGGTCTACAGGAGTCAGACAGTAATCAGATAATGGGGAAACTGCAGGTCTACAGGAGTCGGACAGTAATCAGATAATGGGGAAACTCCAGGTCTACAGGAGTCAGACAGTAATCAGATAATGGGGAAACTCCAGGTCTACAGGAGTCAGACAGTAATCAGATAATGGGGAAACTCCAGGTCTACAGGAGTCAGACAGTAATCAGATAATGGGGAAACTCCAGGTCTACAGGAGTCAGACAGTAATCAGATAATGGGGAAACTCCAGGTCTACAGGAGTCAGACAGTAATCAGATAATGGGGAAACTCCAGGTCTACAGGAGTCAGACAGTAATCAGATAATGGGGAAACTGCAGGTCTACAGGAGTCGGACAGTAATCAGATAATGGGGAAACTCCAGGTCTACATGAGTCAGACAGTAATCAGATAATGGAGAAACTCCAGGTCTACAGGAGTCAGACAGTAATCAGATAATGGGGAAACTCCAGGTCTACAGGAGTCAGACAGTAATCAGATAATGGGGAAACTCCAGGTCTATATGAGTCAGACAGTAATCAGATAATGGAGAAACTCCAGGTCTACAGGAGTCAGACAGTAATCAGATAATGGGGGAAACTCCAGGTCTACAGGAGTCAGACAGTAATCAGATAACGGGGAAACTCCAGGTCTACAGGAGTCAGACAGTAATCAGATAACGGGGAAACTCCAGGTCTACAGGAGTCAGACAGTAATCAGATCATGGGGAAACTCCAGGTCTACAGGAGTCAGACAGTAATCAGATAATGGGGAAACTCCAGGTCTACAGGAGTCAGACAGTAATCAGATAACGGGGAAACTCCAGGTCTACAGGAGTCAGACAGTAATCAGATAATGGGGAAACTCCAGGTCTACAGGAGTCAGACAGTAATCAGATCATGGGGAAACTCCAGGTCTACAGGAGTCAGACAGTAATCAGATAATGGGAAACTCCAGGTCTACAGGAGTCAGACAGTAATCAGGTAATGGGGAAACTCCAGGTCTACAGGAGTCAGACAGTAATCAGATAATGGGGAAACTCCAGGTCTACAGGAGTCAGACAGTAATCAGATAATGGAGAAACTCCAGGTCTACAGGAGTCAGACAGTAATCAGATAATGGGGAAACTCCAGGTCTACAGGAGTCAGACAGTAATCAGATAATGGGGAAACTCCAGGTCTACAGGAGTCAGACAGTAATCAGATTTCTGCTTTATAACCAGCCAGTAAACTCACAGAAGATGACGTGTGACGTAAGTGTAACGTAAAACTCAAACTTCATGACCCGACCTTTTACCTGAAAACATGGACTGACATCATCTAGAAGAATAAATAAACCCTGTTTCATCGAGAATGGTTGTGTCTCACGCAAACCTTCACGCACACACACGCAAACCCACACGCACACCTTCACGCACACACCCCCACACGCACATGCACACGCACACACACATACACACACCAAATGTCACTGAGAAAAGTGATTCGACAACAGAAATATCAGGCTGACCTGCTCAGTCGGGGGGTCTCAGATGACGGGGAAATGTCAGTGTCTCTGCGTCCGTCAGTGGACGAGTGGACGACTTTCCCTCCTTCGTTCCTCTCGTCCGCTCAGCGTGCAGATCTGAGCTGCTCTGTTCTGGAACTTCATTTCATCCCTCAGTGGACATCGAATGATAACTCTCAAATGTGAATAAGGAATTTTCCCTCTGCAAAGGTTTTCAGAGCGTGTGTGTGTGTGTGTGTGTGTGTGTGTGTGTGTGTGTGTGTGTGTGTGTGTGTTTAATCACAAGTTAGCTGGAACCAAACATAAAACCTCGCTTCTGAGAGAAGAGCTGCAATCTGCAAAAAAGACATGCTGCACAGACTGATTCTCTCTCTCTCTCTCTCTCTCTCTCTCTCTCTCTCTCTCTCTGTCTCTCTCTCTCTCTCTCTCTCTCTCTCTCTGTGTCTCTCTCTCTCTCTCTCTCTCTCTCTCTCTGTGTCTCTCTCTCTCTCTCTCTCTCTCTCTCTCTCTGTGTCTCTCTCTCTCTCTCTCTCTCTCTCTCTCTCTCTCTCTGTCTCTCTCTCTCTCTCTCTCTCTCTGTCTCTCTCTCTCTCTCTCTGTGTCTCTCTGTGTCTCTCTGTCTCTCTCTCTCTCTCTCTCTCTCTCTCTGTGTCTCTCTGTGTCTCTCTGTCTCTCTCTCTCTCTCTCTCTCTCTCTCTCTCTCTCTGTGTCTCTCTGTGTCTCTCTGTGTCTCTCTCTCTCTCTCTCTCTCTCTCTCTCTCTCTCTGTGTCTCTCTCTCTCTCTCTCTCTCTCTCTCTCTCTCTCTGTCTCTCTCTGTCTCTCTCTGTCTCTCTGTCTTTCTCTCTCTCTCTCTCTCTCTCTCTCTCTCTCTCTCTCTCTCTCTCTCTCTGTCTCAGGATATGCTGAAGAATACTCCTAGAGGTCATGTGGACCGGCTGCCCTTACAGTTGGCTCTGACGGAGCTGGAGACTCTGGCTGAGAAGCTGAATGAGCAGAAGAGAGTGGCTGACCAGATCACTGAAACACTGCAGCTGGCCAGGAGTGTTGCTGACCGCTCGGTTAGCAAGGTAATGCTCCCTTATGGTTTACACTTATTAAAACGTTCTTTCTTACATGATAAATCCACCCCATCGTTCTCCACCCCAGCATTCTCCACCCCAGTGTTCTGTAGTGAGAACTCTGAGTAGTGAGTCTTCTCCCACCGCAGTGTTGTCCACCCCAGAATATTCCCACTGTGGTGAATGTTCTCCCACCGCAGCGAATGTTATCCCACCAAAACGTTCTCCCAAAGTAGGTAGTGTTCTCCTACCACACTGTCTCACACCACTGTCTTCAGCTGGGAAATAACACACACATCTCTCATTAGCACTGACAAGCTGCAGTCATCACCCCCGTCCGTTACACACACACACACACACACACACACACACACACACAAACAAACCACCCAGCTGCTTCAAATCTCAGCAAATGTGTTTCTGAATAAGAGGAATTAAGGAGTAAATGAAACATTTAATTGAAAAGTGCGACTCGCCCTCTGTATCTGTTGTGCTCACTCGCTCGCTCTCTCTCCCTCTCTCCCTCCCTCTCTCCCTCTCTCCCTCTCTCTCTCTCCCTCGCTCGCTCTCTCTCCCTCCCTCTCTCCCTCTCTCCCTCTCTCTCTCTCCCTCGCTCACTCTCTCTCTCTCCCTCTCTCTTGCCCTCTCTCTCTTGCTCTTTCTCTATCTGTCCCTCTCTCTCTCTCGCTCTTCCTCTCCCTCCCACTCTCTCTCCCCCTCTCTCTCTCGCTCGCTCTCTTTCCATTACTGTCTTTTTCACTCCGTTCACATTTCCAGGCTGAAGTGGCTCAGATCCGATTTTCTGCTCTAATGTGACTCAGATCTGGTGTTTTCAGCGCCGTGTGGACACAA
>NC_051231.1:497500-512500 GCF_015220715.1 Pygocentrus nattereri
TGAGGACAAGAGCTCCCCTCTCACCACCCTCAAGCTTCCATTCCCAGCTTCCAGGAGGACTGGAGCCCTGCTGTCCCCTCCCATACCTGCTCTGAGAGGACTCGGAGCTCGTTTCCTTTCCCCTCCCCTCACGGCCACCGAAGACGTTGCCGAGGCCCCGCCTGCCACCGAAGACGTCAGTGCAACCCAGGATGACCCCGCTAAGTCATGAAGCAAAGCAGTATAGAACCTTTAATGTATTAATTCATCTTTCTTTGTTCCTCAAAGTTTAGCTTCATGTTCAAATGTTCCATTCCACCTTAAATGGCACAGCCAGAATGTATTTCCTACACTGTTTAAGGCAGAATGGAAACTTTCAGTAAGATGCTTATGAATAAGAACCCAACTTATGCCTTGTGCGTCCAAGCAGGTTCAGCTCGGGTTCAGGTCTCAGATTTAGCAGTACCATTTGGGCCTGATCTGATTGGACTTCAGTTTCATGCCCAAGCAAACCTCCAGTCTGAATATGTCATTTGAGCCCTTTCTGAAGGACTGATGTCCAAAACTGGCCGTTCTGACAAATATTTCAAGCTGTAATGTGTCAAAGTATCTATGAGCATCAGTTGTTTGCAGATTTGTCCATTTTTTGTTGCTGTTCCCTCCCCAGGTTCTGAATTCCGATCAGAGCTCCTTGGTGCTCTGCGAGACGCTGATCGAGACCGTCTATGGCGAACGGGGCCAGGTCCTGAAGTCCAAGGAGCGCAAAGTGTTCCTGTTCAGCGACATGCTTATCTGTGCCAACATCAACGTCAAGTAAGTATCCCTGCCAAGGTCGGTCCACTAACCTTCCTATTGTCCATCCCCATCTCCCCCGGGCCACTCTGAGTGATGGTGGCTCATCAGTGGCTCTAAATGTGGCGCGGCCCTCCTGAAACATTAGGCCTGAAGCAGGGGGCTAAGCCGTAATGGCGGAGACACTGTCCTGAATTGCGCAGAGTCAAATGGGCCTTCATTATCTGGGAACAAATGGCTGGGTGTTTAGCTACTGAAGCAAGGATTATATCCATAGATCACTGGCATAAAAGGTTCTTCCGTCCTCCTCAAATAGATTATCTATGACAGCACCATTGATCACATCGCAGCGGAGCAAAAGGTAAACAGCGAGGGGTTTTCTTTTTTTCCCGTCTGCAGTTTGCAGAAAGCTCGTGTTGATGCCTCCTCTTTCATCTTCACAATCATCGTCGTTCAGCGTCTTCTTAGGAGCGCCGTTCTCCTGGAGTTGACTTTGCTCGCCCTTTAGAAAGAAATTTTGACAAAGTGATCACAGCGTTGATTGTGCGTTGTTACAGGAATACATGAATAGCAACGAAGCCTCCGAACAGCCGGGGGTGTCACTCTCTCTTCTTCATGCCCACGACTGATCAGACGCATTGCAATTTCAGGGCCTCATTCCTTTTATGACAACACAAAGAGTGGTCTTAGCTCTTCTGACAGACTTCAGATGTTCAAAGGGGAGAAGATTTAGATTTTTTTTTTCTCCACCAGGGGGCCTCCAGACATCAGCAGCCTGGTTCCCGTAGGGCCCAAATACACCATGAAGTGGAGCGCCCCCTTGATACAGGTCCAGGTAGTGGAGGTTGGTCAGGAAGTCGCTCAAAGCAAAGACGTGGCGTTTCAGTCTGGAGGGGTCAAACGGGCAGGAAATTCTTCAGCCCAAGGTAACTTTCGCATGTCCTCCAGTGGCTTTTCTTTCTTTTTTTTAAATTTCCTTTTATTGTAACCATATTCTTCTGGAAATTGTACATTGTTTACCATTTTACAAAGCTACCTTGTGATACTTTAAAAGAAGAATTCTATTGTTGTTGTTTTTTTTTATCTTTCCAAAATGATTAATTGATCTTTATTAGTCCCACAATGGGGAAATATCACCTCCGCATTTAACCTGTCCGTGCAGTGAAACACCACATACACACTAGTGAATACACACACACTAGGGGGCAGTGAGCACACTTGCCCGGAGCGGTGGGCAGCCCTATCCACAGCACCCGGGGAGCAGTTGGGGGTCAGGTGTCTTGCTCAAGGACATCTCAGTCATGTGCTGGCGACCTTCCGGTCACAGGACTGGTTCCCTAACCTGGAGCCCACGACTGTCCCGGTGTCTGCATGATCCAGTCGTTGAGAGAGCAGTTCAGAGTGGTTTCATGTGAGATGGTGCTTTACTGACTAGTGGAGGCGATAAGACCCAGGGGCTGCGATGGTTCCAGTGGAAATATAGCCTTTTTATTTATTATCAACAGTTACCCGACACATTTTCTGAGCTTTTATATGTAATGTTAATAGTGTGTCTGACACAGTGTGTCAGTCTAATAAAAGAAACATGAAAGTAATGCTTACTTTTTTCCCAGTGTTTTTGAAAATAGCTTTTTGATTGCTTTTAAAGTGAAATTGGAAGATTTAGATGTATCGTGAGTTCAATTAAAAAACGGAACAGTTGTAAATTCATTAAATTTATGTTTTTTTTTTGCCTTTTAACTCTTGGAAGGGATCTTTCTGCCATTAATGTATTTGAAGTAATATGTTTTATTATTAAATCTTATCTCAAAACTGTCCTAAAGCAGTATCGCAGGCATCACCGTGTATTTGAAACCATTTTGCGTAGTAACGTGTAGCTTAAACCTGGTTGTTTTTCTCCTATCAGCACTGCTGTGAACAGTTCTCAGTATGTTTCACTGGACCAGAGCATAACTGTCTCTGAGTGACTGACAGACTGACAGACTGCCTGCCTGACTGCCTGACTGAGTCACTGAATAGTCAGAGGTATTCCTGAAACCCTTCATTGAAGCCTGCCTGCACAAGTGTTGCTGTAGGAAGCACTATACACCTATTTAAACGACACCAGATCATCATCCCCATTTAAGGCTACAGTAGAATTAATGAAATAAAAGGTAAACTCATTAATGGAATCATTTTTGTTGTTTTTCAGTATTTTTACATAATTTTAAAATGCCTGTTGGCTTTGTACCAAACCTTCACGATGAATGGACCAAAAGAAACGGCCCAAAATGATCTGGAAAAAATTCTGGTTCCATTGACCTCCATTAAAAGTAAAGTAGGTTTTTCCTCCTCCTGTAAAGTCACCATTCTGGAGATGAGGTAACAATAAATGCTCTTTCTAGTAACGGGTGCTATGATTGGTGCCTCCTTGATGTTTCTGGAGCTCATGCTGTGTCTGATGTCGTTCTCACTGTAATATGAGCAGTGATTTAGTCATTTCTCACTCTTTCAAAAGTCGCCCAGTGATCGTGCCAGAAACCAGTAAGTGCACCTGAATTGAAACTGGAATGGCATTTGGAGATGTTGTTTACCAGTTATTGAATTATTATATTACTTCATTAAAAAAACAAACACTAATGGTGTCAGCATGCATGCTATGCGCTAGAGAACACATGGTTTTAGCTCATATTTCTACATTCTAAAGAGAAAATAGTACATTTGGACATGCTTCTGCAGAAGTGTTGACGTCTCTTTACACTACACTTATCTAATCACTAACACTGTCTATTAAAGATCTTCACCTCTTTTTATTCACTGTATTTTATTACAAACTTTTTTCAGCAGGTTTAGTGTTGTGTAGACTCTGTGTTGAGTTGTAGGTATTTTTCTACTTGTTGTATTTGTTTTAGGTCTCAATGCATAAATAACTTCAGGTAGTAATTTAGAGCAAAGCTCTTTAAAATTATGTCGACCTTTATTAACTTGAGATATTCTGAAGTAATGACAAGCACTTTTGTAAGTCGCTCTGGATAAGAGCGTCTGCTAAATGCCATAAATGTAAATGTAAATGTAAATGTTTGCACGAGGATGTATGTAGAAATGATCTTACAGCCTGATAGAGTCTTAATAATGGGCTACACTGTATGACCAAAGTACACTATATTGCCAAAAGTATTTGGTCGTCTGGCTTCACACACATATGATCGACATGCCATTCTTAATCCATAGGGTTTAATATGATGTCGGCCCACCCTTTGCAGCTATAACAGCTTCAGCTCTTCTGGGAAGGCTTTCCACAAGAGTTAGGAGTGTTTATGGGAATTTCTGACCGTTCTTCCAGAAGAGCATTTGTGAGGTCAGACACTGATGTTGGACGAGAAGGCCTGGCTCACAGTCTCCGCTCTAATTCATATAAATTTTTTCCCAGAGGGCTTCAGTGTAAGCAAAAAAAAAAAAAAAAAAAAAACTGGTGGCACTGTGCTCCGGCTGACCCTTGTCCTTGCACATACTGACCCTAGTCCTGTGTGCAGCTGGCTGTGGAAACCGTTTCCTGACGGTCCTAATGCACAGCTCTTGTGCTGATGTTGCTTCCAAAGGTTTTTTTGGAACTCAGGTGAGTGCTGAAACAGAGGATAGGTGCCTCGCTCAGTGAGTGGTCTACTGTGCTGTTGTGGCTCCTAGACTTTTACAGTAGTAGCACTTGACTGATCTACCTAATCTGATCTGATCTGATAACCAGATCTACCTAGAACAATTACTGCATGTGGTAACAAGCAGTTGAACTAGTTTTATTCAACTTAAAAAACGACATTGATTGAAAGAATCATTCATTCAAAGTGTTTATTTAGGTTGAATAAGACTGATTACTTGTTACCACATGAAGATTTTCTTTTACGTAGATCTGATGAGCCACTTTTTACAGTGTGAGTAATCAGGTATTGGGAAACTCCAGGTCTACAGGAGTCAGACAGTAATCAGATAATGGGGAAACTCCAGGTCTACAGGAGTCAGGCAGTAATCAGATAATTAGTGAAACTCCAGGTCTACAGGAGTCAGACAGTAGTCAGATAATGGGGAAACTCCTGGTCTACAGGAGTCAGACAGTAATCAGATAATTAGTGAAACTCCAGGTCTACATGAGTCAGACAGTAATCAGATAATGGGGAAACTCCAGGTCTACAGGAGTCAGACAGTAATCAGATAATGGGGAAACTCCAGGTCTACAGGAGTCAGACAGTAATCAGATAATGGGGAAACTCCAGGTCTACAGGAGTCAGACAGTAATCAGATAATGGAGAAACTCCAGGTCTACAGGAGTCAGACAGTAATCAGATAATGGGGAAACTCCAGGTCTACAGGAGTCAGGCAGTAATCAGATAATTAGTGAAACTCCAGGTCTACAGGAGTCAGACAGTAGTCAGATAATGGGGAAACTCCTGGTCTACAGGAGTCAGACAGTAATCAGATCATGGAGAAACTCCAGGTCTACAGGAGTCAGACAGTAATCAGATAATGGGGAAACTCCAGGTCTACAGGAGTCAGACAGTAATCAGATAATGGAGAAACTCCAGGTCTACAGGAGTCAGACAGTAATCAGATAATGGGGAAACTCCAGGTCTACATGAGTCAGGCAGTAATCAGATAATTAGTGAAACTCCAGGTCTACATGAGTCAGACAGTAATCAGATAATGGGGAAACTCCAGGTCTACAGGAGTCAGACAGTAATCAGATAATGGAGAAACTCCAGGTCTACAGGAGTCAGACAGTAATCAGATAATGGGGAAACTGCAGGTCTACAGGAGTCGGACAGTAATCAGATAATGGGGAAACTCCAGGTCTACAGGAGTCAGACAGTAATCAGATAATGGAGAAACTCCAGGTCTACAGGAGTCAGACAGTAATCAGATAATGGGGAAACTCCAGGTCTACAGGAGTCAGACAGTAATCAGATAATGGAGAAACTCCAGGTCTACATGAGTCAGACAGTAATCAGATAATGGGGAAACTCCAGGTCTTCAAGAGTCAGACAGTAATCAGATAATGGGGAAACTCCAGGTCTACAGGAGTCAGACAGTAATCAGGTAATGGGGAAACTCCAGGTCTACAGGAGTCAGACAGTAATCAGATAATGGGGAAACTCCAGGTCTACAGGAGTCAGACAGTAATCAGATAATGGGGAAACTCCAGGTCTACAGGAGTCAGACAGTAATCAGATAATGGGGAAACTCCAGGTCTACAGGAGTCAGGCAGTAATCAGATAATTAGTGAAACTCCAGGTCTACAGGAGTCAGACAGTAATCAGATCATGGGGAAACTCCAGGTCTACAGGAGTCAGACAGTAATCAGATAATGGGGAAACTCCAGGTCTACAGGAGTCAGACAGTAATCAGATAATGGGGAAACTCCAGGTCTACAGGAGTCAGACAGTAATCAGATAATGGAGAAACTCCAGGTCTACAGGAGTCAGACAGTAATCAGATAATGGGGAAACTCCAGGTCTACATGAGTCAGGCAGTAATCAGATAATTAGTGAAACTCCAGGTCTACATGAGTCAGACAGTAATCAGATAATGGGGAAACTCCAGGTCTACAGGAGTCAGACAGTAATCAGATAATGGAGAAACTCCAGGTCTACAGGAGTCAGACAGTAATCAGATAATGGGGAAACTGCAGGTCTACAGGAGTCGGACAGTAATCAGATAATGGGGAACCTCCAGGTCTACAGGAGTCAGACAGTAATCAGATAATGGGGAAACTCCAGGTCTACAGGAGTCAGACAGTAATCAGATAATGGGGAAACTCCAGGTCTACAGGAGTCAGACAGTAATCAGATAATGGAGAAACTCCAGGTCTACATGAGTCAGACAGTAATCAGATAATGGGGAAACTCCAGGTCTTCAAGAGTCAGACAGTAATCAGATAATGGGGAAACTCCAGGTCTACAGGAGTCAGACAGTAATCAGATAATGGGGAAACTCCAGGTCTACAGGAATCAGACAGTAATCAGATAATGGGGAAACTCCAGGTCTACAGGAGTCAGACAGTAATCAGATAATGGGGAAACTCCAGGTCTACAGGAGTCAGACAGTAATCAGATAATGGGGAAACTCCAGGTCTACAGGAGTCAGACAGTAATCAGATAATGGGGAAAATCCAGGTCTACAGGAGTCAGGCAGTAATCAGATAATGGGGAAACTCCAGGTCTACAGGAGTCAGACAGTAATCAGATAATGGGGAAACTCCAGGTCTACAGGAGTCAGACAGTAATCAGATAATGGGGAAACTCCAGGTCTACAGGAGTCAGGCAGTAATCAGATAATGGGGAAACTCCAGGTCTACAGGAGTCAGACAGTAATCAGATAATGGGGAAACTCCAGGTCTACAGGAGTCAGACAGTAATCAGATAATGGAGAAACTCCAGGTCTACAGGAGTCAGACAGTAATCAGATAATGGGGAAACTCCAGGTCTACAGGAGTCAGACAGTAATCAGATCATGGGGAAACTCCAGGTCTACAGGAGTCAGACAGTAATCAGATAATGGGGAAAATCCAGGTCTACAGGAGTCAGACAGTAATCAGATAATGGAGAAACTCCAGGTCTACAGGAGTCAGACAGTAATCAGATAATGGGGAAACTCCAGGTCTACAGGAGTCAGACAGTAATCAGATCATGGGGAAACTCCAGGTCTACAGGAGTCAGACAGTAATCAGATCATGGGGAAACTCCAGGTCTACAGGAGTCAGACAGTAATCAGATAATGGAGAAACTCCAGGTCTACATGAGTCAGACAGTAATCAGATAGTGGGGAAACTCCAGGTCTACAGGAGTCAGACAGTAATCAGATAATGGAGAAACTCCAGGTCTACAGGAGTCAGACAGTAATCAGATAATGGAGAAACTCCAGGTCTACAGGAGTCAGACAGTAATCAGATAATTAGTGAAACTCCAGGTCTACATGAGTCAGACAGTAATCAGATAATGGGGAAACTCCAGGTCTACAGGAGTCAGACAGTAATCAGATAATGGGGAAACTCCAGGTCTACAGGAGTCAGACAGTAATCAGATAATGGGGAAACTCCAGGTCTACAGGAGTCAGACAGTAATCAGATAATGGGGAAACTCCAGGTCTACAGGAGTCAGACAGTAATCAGATAATGGGGAAACTCCAGGTCTACAGGAGTCAGGCAGTAATCAGATAATTAGTGAAACTCCAGGTCTACAGGAGTCAGACAGTAGTCAGATAATGGGGAAACTCCTGGTCTACAGGAGTCAGACAGTAATCAGATCATGGGGAAACTCCAGGTCTACAGGAGTCAGACAGTAATCAGATAATGGGGAAACTCCAGGTCTACAGGAGTCAGACAGTAATCAGATAATGGAGAAACTCCAGGTCTACAGGAGTCAGACAGTAATCAGATAATGGGGAAACTCCAGGTCTACATGAGTCAGGCAGTAATCAGATAATTAGTGAAACTCCAGGTCTACATGAGTCAGACAGTAATCAGATAATGGGGAAACTCCAGGTCTACAGGAGTCAGACAGTAATCAGATAATGGAGAAACTCCAGGTCTACAGGAGTCAGACAGTAATCAGATAATGGGGAAACTGCAGGTCTACAGGAGTCGGACAGTAATCAGATAATGGGGAAACTCCAGGTCTACAGGAGTCAGACAGTAATCAGATAATGGGGAAACTCCAGGTCTACATGAGTCAGACAGTAATCAGATAATGGGGAAACTCCAGGTCTACAGGAGTCAGACAGTAATCAGATAATGGAGAAACTCCAGGTCTACATGAGTCAGACAGTAATCAGATAATGGGGAAACTCCAGGTCTTCAAGAGTCAGACAGTAATCAGATAATGGGGAAACTCCAGGTCTACAGGAGTCAGACAGTAATCAGGTAATGGGGAAACTCCAGGTCTACAGGAGTCAGACAGTAATCAGATAATGGGGAAACTCCAGGTCTACAGGAGTCAGACAGTAATCAGATAATGGAGAAACTCCAGGTCTACAGGAGTCAGACAGTAATCAGATAATGGGGAAACTCCAGGTCTACAGGAGTCAGGCAGTAATCAGATAATTAGTGAAACTCCAGGTCTACAGGAGTCAGACAGTAATCAGATCATGGGGAAACTCCAGGTCTACAGGAGTCAGACAGTAATCAGATAATGGGGAAACTCCAGGTCTACAGGAGTCAGACAGTAATCAGATAATGGGGAAACTCCAGGTCTACAGGAGTCAGACAGTAATCAGATAATGGGGAAACTCCAGGTCTACAGGAGTCAGACAGTAATCAGATAATGGGGAAACTCCAGGTCTACAGGAGTCAGACAGTAATCAGATAATGGCGAAACTCCAGGTCTACATGAGTCAGGCAGTAATCAGATAATTAGTGAAACTCCAGGTCTACATGAGTCAGACAGTAATCAGATAATGGGGAAACTCCAGGTCTACAGGAGTCAGACAGTAATCAGATAATGGAGAAACTCCAGGTCTACAGGAGTCAGACAGTAATCAGATAATGGGGAAACTGCAGGTCTACAGGAGTCGGACAGTAATCAGATAATGGGGAACCTCCAGGTCTACAGGAGTCAGACAGTAATCAGATAATGGGGAAACTCCAGGTCTACAGGAGTCAGACAGTAATCAGATAATGGGGAAACTCCAGGTCTACAGGAGTCAGACAGTAATCAGATAATGGAGAAACTCCAGGTCTACATGAGTCAGACAGTAATCAGATAATGGGGAAACTCCAGGTCTTCAAGAGTCAGACAGTAATCAGATAATGGGGAAACTCCAGGTCTACAGGAGTCAGACAGTAATCAGATAATGGGGAAACTCCAGGTCTACAGGAATCAGACAGTAATCAGATAATGGGGAAACTCCAGGTCTACAGGAGTCAGACAGTAATCAGATAATGGGGAAACTCCAGGTCTACAGGAGTCAGACAGTAATCAGATAATGGGGAAACTCCAGGTCTACAGGAGTCAGACAGTAATCAGATAATGGGGAAAATCCAGGTCTACAGGAGTCAGGCAGTAATCAGATAATGGGGAAACTCCAGGTCTACAGGAGTCAGACAGTAATCAGATAATGGGGAAACTCCAGGTCTACAGGAGTCAGACAGTAATCAGATAATGGGGAAACTCCAGGTCTACAGGAGTCAGGCAGTAATCAGATAATGGGGAAACTCCAGGTCTACAGGAGTCAGACAGTAATCAGATAATGGGGAAACTCCAGGTCTACAGGAGTCAGACAGTAATCAGATAATGGAGAAACTCCAGGTCTACAGGAGTCAGACAGTAATCAGATAATGGGGAAACTCCAGGTCTACAGGAGTCAGACAGTAATCAGATCATGGGGAAACTCCAGGTCTACAGGAGTCAGACAGTAATCAGATAATGGGGAAACTCCAGGTCTACAGGAGTCAGACAGTAATCAGATAATGGGGAAACTCCAGGTCTACAGGAGTCAGACAGTAATCAGATAATGGAGAAACTCCAGGTCTACATGAGTCAGACAGTAATCAGATAATGGGGAAACTCCAGGTCTTCAAGAGTCAGACAGTAATCAGATAATGGGGAAACTCCAGGTCTACAGGAGTCAGACAGTAATCAGGTAATGGGGAAACTCCAGGTCTACAGGAGTCAGACAGTAATCAGATAATTAGTGAAACTCCAGGTCTACATGAGTCAGACAGTAATCAGATAATGGGGAAACTCCAGGTCTACAGGAGTCAGACAGTAATCAGATAATGGAGAAACTCCAGGTCTACAGGAGTCAGACAGTAATCAGATAATGGGGAAACTGCAGGTCTACAGGAGTCGGACAGTAATCAGATAATGGGGAACCTCCAGGTCTACAGGAGTCAGACAGTAATCAGATAATGGGGAAACTCCAGGTCTACAGGAGTCAGACAGTAATCAGATAATGGGGAAACTCCAGGTCTACAGGAGTCAGACAGTAATCAGATAATGGAGAAACTCCAGGTCTACATGAGTCAGACAGTAATCAGATAATGGGGAAACTCCAGGTCTTCAAGAGTCAGACAGTAATCAGATAATGGGGAAACTCCAGGTCTACAGGAGTCAGACAGTAATCAGATAATGGGGAAACTCCAGGTCTACAGGAATCAGACAGTAATCAGATAATGGGGAAACTCCAGGTCTACAGGAGTCAGACAGTAATCAGATAATGGGGAAACTCCAGGTCTACAGGAGTCAGACAGTAATCAGATAATGGGGAAACTCCAGGTCTACAGGAGTCAGACAGTAATCAGATAATGGGGAAAATCCAGGTCTACAGGAGTCAGGCAGTAATCAGATAATGGGGAAACTCCAGGTCTACAGGAGTCAGACAGTAATCAGATAATGGGGAAACTCCAGGTCTACAGGAGTCAGACAGTAATCAGATA
This sequence comes from Pygocentrus nattereri, assembly GCF_015220715.1. Taxonomy (NCBI): domain Eukaryota; kingdom Metazoa; phylum Chordata; class Actinopteri; order Characiformes; family Serrasalmidae; genus Pygocentrus; species Pygocentrus nattereri. The sequence goes on from NC_051231.1 coordinate 508,671, forward strand.
ATGGGGAAACTCCAGGTCTACAGGAGTCAGGCAGTAATCAGATAATGGGGAAACTCCAGGTCTACAGGAGTCAGACAGTAATCAGATAATGGGGAAACTCCAGGTCTACAGGAGTCAGACAGTAATCAGATAATGGAGAAACTCCAGGTCTACAGGAGTCAGACAGTAATCAGATAATGGGGAAACTCCAGGTCTACAGGAGTCAGACAGTAATCAGATCATGGGGAAACTCCAGGTCTACAGGAGTCAGACAGTAATCAGATAATGGGGAAAATCCAGGTCTACAGGAGTCAGACAGTAATCAGATAATGGAGAAACTCCAGGTCTACAGGAGTCAGACAGTAATCAGATAATGGGGAAACTCCAGGTCTACAGGAGTCAGACAGTAATCAGATCATGGGGAAACTCCAGGTCTACAGGAGTCAGACAGTAATCAGATCATGGGGAAACTCCAGGTCTACAGGAGTCAGACAGTAATCAGATAATGGAGAAACTCCAGGTCTACATGAGTCAGACAGTAATCAGATAGTGGGGAAACTCCAGGTCTACAGGAGTCAGACAGTAATCAGATAATGGAGAAACTCCAGGTCTACAGGAGTCAGACAGTAATCAGATAATGGAGAAACTCCAGGTCTACAGGAGTCAGACAGTAATCAGATAATTAGTGAAACTCCAGGTCTACATGAGTCAGACAGTAATCAGATAATGGAGAAACTCCAGGTCTACAGGAGTCAGACAGTAATCAGATAATGGGGAAACTCCAGGTCTACAGGAGTCAGACAGTAATCAGATAATGGGGAAACTCCAGGTCTACAGGAGTCAGACAGTAATCAGATAATGGAGAAACTCCAGGTCTACAGGAGTCAGACAGTAATCAGATAATGGGGAAACTCCAGGTCTACAGGAGTCAGGCAGTAATCAGATAATTAGTGAAACTCCAGGTCTACAGGAGTCAGACAGTAGTCAGATAATGGGGAAACTCCTGGTCTACAGGAGTCAGACAGTAATCAGATCATGGGGAAACTCCAGGTCTACAGGAGTCAGACAGTAATCAGATAATGGGGAAACTCCAGGTCTACAGGAGTCAGACAGTAATCAGATAATGGAGAAACTCCAGGTCTACAGGAGTCAGACAGTAATCAGATAATGGGGAAACTCCAGGTCTACATGAGTCAGGCAGTAATCAGATAATTAGTGAAACTCCAGGTCTACATGAGTCAGACAGTAATCAGATAATGGGGAAACTCCAGGTCTACAGGAGTCAGACAGTAGTCAGATAATGGGGAAACTCCTGGTCTACAGGAGTCAGACAGTAATCAGATCATGGGGAAACTCCAGGTCTACAGGAGTCAGACAGTAATCAGATAATGGGGAAACTCCAGGTCTACAGGAGTCAGACAGTAATCAGATAATGGAGAAACTCCAGGTCTACAGGAGTCAGACAGTAATCAGATAATGGGGAAACTCCAGGTCTACATGAGTCAGGCAGTAATCAGATAATTAGTGAAACTCCAGGTCTACATGAGTCAGACAGTAATCAGATAATGGGGAAACTCCAGGTCTACAGGAGTCAGACAGTAATCAGATAATGGAGAAACTCCAGGTCTACAGGAGTCAGACAGTAATCAGATAATGGGGAAACTGCAGGTCTACAGGAGTCGGACAGTAATCAGATAATGGGGAAACTCCAGGTCTACAGGAGTCAGACAGTAATCAGATAATGGGGAAACTCCAGGTCTACAGGAGTCGGACAGTAATCAGATAATGGGGAAACTCCAGGTCTACAGGAGTCAGACAGTAATCAGATAATGGAGAAACTCCAGGTCTACATGAGTCAGACAGTAATCAGATAATGGGGAAACTCCAGGTCTTCAAGAGTCAGACAGTAATCAGATAATGGGCAAACTCCAGGTCTACAGGAGTCAGACAGTAATCAGGTAATGGGGAAACTCCAGGTCTACAGGAGTCAGACAGTAATCAGATAATGGGGAAACTCCAGGTCTACAGGAGTCAGACAGTAATCAGATAATGGAGAAACTCCAGGTCTACAGGAGTCAGACAGTAATCAGATAATGGGGAAACTCCAGGTCTACAGGAGTCAGGCAGTAATCAGATAATTAGTGAAACTCCAGGTCTACAGGAGTCAGACAGTAATCAGATCATGGGGAAACTCCAGGTCTACAGGAGTCAGACAGTAATCAGATAATGGGGAAACTCCAGGTCTACAGGAGTCAGACAGTAATCAGATAATGGGGAAACTCCAGGTCTACAGGAGTCAGACAGTAATCAGATAATGGAGAAACTCCAGGTCTACAGGAGTCAGACAGTAATCAGATAATGGGGAAACTCCAGGTCTACATGAGTCAGGCAGTAATCAGATAATTAGTGAAACTCCAGGTCTACATGAGTCAGACAGTAATCAGATAATGGGGAAACTCCAGGTCTACAGGAGTCAGACAGTAATCAGATAATGGAGAAACTCCAGGTCTACAGGAGTCAGACAGTAATCAGATAATGGGGAAACTGCAGGTCTACAGGAGTCGGACAGTAATCAGATAATGGGGAACCTCCAGGTCTACAGGAGTCAGACAGTAATCAGATAATGGGGAAACTCCAGGTCTACAGGAGTCAGACAGTAATCAGATAATGGGGAAACTCCAGGTCTACAGGAGTCAGACAGTAATCAGATAATGGAGAAACTCCAGGTCTACATGAGTCAGACAGTAATCAGATAATGGGGAAACTCCAGGTCTTCAAGAGTCAGACAGTAATCAGATAATGGGGAAACTCCAGGTCTACAGGAGTCAGACAGTAATCAGATAATGGGGGAACTCCAGGTCTACAGGAGTCAGACAGTAATCAGATTTCTGCTTAACAACCAGCCAATAAACTCACAGAAGATATGACGTAAACATAATGTAAAACTCAAATTGCCACAGCTTTTAAATAAAAATTGTACTGCTTTACCTGAAAATATGAGCGGACGTCATCTAGCAGGTGAAGAATATTTAAATCCTTCATTTTGTCGAGTATTTGGTATTTGGTTTCAGTGTCATTCCATAAGTGTATTTCTGCGTCTCGAGGCGACGCTGCTCGCTTATTTCCGGTAGAGCAGTCTGATCTGATCTCGCGCAGACTGAGTGAAACGAAAGAAATCAGAGTAAGAGCTCACAGCACTGAGAAATCTGATTACTGAGCTAAAACCCAGCCTCTTTATCAGGTTCCTTAATCGGGTTTATAGATCAGAGTGTGGTGTTTACATGATCAATCGAATAATCAGATAAGTGCAGAAATCCAATTATGATCGGATTATTGATGCGTGTAAACATCAGTGTTTGTGGAGATTGTGCTTGACTTCATACACTTGTTAGCAATAGGTGTGGCTGATACACCTGAACTCCATAATCAGAACCACACATACTTTTGGCCATATGGTGTAGTTAAGTATTCTTTCATTATTTCATTGTTTCATCAGTTCATTCATTCATTCATTCTAGAATTAACATCTCCACCATTAAAGGCAGATTAATTTGATCTCCTTAATCTTTTAATAAAGGATTGATAAACCAAAATCGGATGGTAAGTGTATGATGTACTTCCCTGGGAGGGAAAAGGAAGTAGAAATGGCGTTTTTGGGTTTTTTTTGGGAACACATTACTGTGTTTTGCCCAAATAAATGGTTTGATGTTTTGGAAAAAAAGTTTTGGACAGTGCTGTCTATAGAAGACAGTGTGCCAGTGCTGCCCCTGACAGGTTGCTGTGGCACACAGTAAGCTATGTTGAATAAGTGCCAGGGTCCGCACTGCTGGTGGTGCGAGTTATTGTTTGCG
>NC_051231.1:520000-525000 GCF_015220715.1 Pygocentrus nattereri
CGCACGGCCCAAATCATATCCCACGCTCCCCCTGCTCACCTCAGAATGGGCTCATTTTTCATCTCCTGCAGGCCCCACTGCCCTAATTTATTGATGGAATAGGCCGGCCTTCCAGGAGGCCCAGGGCGCAGCGTGCTGGATAGAGATGTAAAATTCTTCAGGCTCTTCTGCTTTTATTCTTCTCTCTGGCCTTCAGCACGGCTACTATTTCAAGCCTCACCGTCACTTGTGCTTAGTTACCACCATCACTTTGAGCTCATGCTCTCTGTCTACTTCATCAGAAACCTCCCCCTTGTGTATTAGGCGCTCTGTGCCCCTTTAAGCTTTGGGCACTACACGACTTTTAAAGCCTTCACAGAGTATAACAGAGTGGGCGTCTCACACTGTCCGACAGGTTTTTGTGGATTTCTTGGATGACCAAAATATTGGGGATCCACACAAAATGATTAGGGATCACGCACTACTCAGCTTGTCAGCTGCTGCTGAACTGAACGGAGCTCAGTGAACTCCCATGAACTCTCCCAAACTCCCGTGAACCCTCCCAAACTCCCGTGAACCCTCCCAAACTCCCGTGAACTCTCCCAAACTCCCGTGAACTCTCCCAAACTCCCGTGAACTCTCCCAAACTCCTGTGAACCCTCCCAAACTCCCGTGAACCCTCCCAAAGTCCCGTGAACCCGCCCAAACTCCCAAAAACCCTCCCAAACTCCCGTGAACCCTCCCAAAGTCCCGTGAACCCGCCCAAACTCCCAAAAACCCTCCCAAACTCCCGTGAACCCTCCCAAAGTCCCGTGAACCCGCCCAAACTCCCAAAAACCCTCCCAAACTCCCGTGAACCCTCCCAAAGTCCCGTGAACCCGCCCAAACTCCCAAAAACCCTCCCAAACTCCCGTGAACCCTCCCAAAGTCCCGTGAACCCGCCCAAACTCCCAAAAACCCTCCCAAAAACTCTCACAAACTCCCGAGAACTCTCACAAACTCCCGAGAACTCTTGCAAGCTCCCGAGAATTCTCACAAACTCCTGAGAACTCTTGCAAGCTCCCGTGAACCCTCCCAAAAACTCTCGCAAACTCCCAAAAACTCTTGCAAACTCCCGAGAACTCTTGCAAACTCCCGAGAACTCTCGCAAACTCCCAAGAACTTTTGCAAATCTCTCCCAAACTCTTACAATCTCTTTTACTAAGAGATGCAAATAAACAAATGTGGAGCTGCTGCTGCTGTTTTCTCTGCCCTTTGTGCTGAAACAGTAAAGACGCAGCAGGTAAAGATGCTTAATGGGTTTAAAAATGTGATCCATTTGGTATTTTTAGAGTTTTAAATGTACATTAAATTAAATTCAATTCAATTGAACTTCATTGTCATTATGCAATACAGGGTAGTGCAGTATAATGAAACACTATGGGGCGACTTTTCCAGTGCAGTAATAAAAGATGCATAGTAAACAGTAAAAGACTAAAGACGGTAAAGGACAGACAGAATGTGCGGTCAGTAGGTTCAGGTGTGGAACGTAGACGAGATGTGTGTAGGCAGGTGTTACAGGTGTACTGGACGTATAGACAGTTAGTGCACAGTCAGATATTCAGTGTATCAGGTATAGAGACAGAAAGGTGCTGGTGAACTGCAGTGCAGTAAATGCAGAAGCACTAGTGGTGTAAACAGTGGTCTGTATATAAAGTGGACAGTGCAGGTACAGAGTAGCAGCGTAATGTCCAGGTAACATCTTAAATAAACAGTTACAGTATAAATATATAAATATAGTAGAAATAAGGCTTAGCCAGAGATGAAGTGCACAGCATACAGTCCTCTGAGCTGGTGGAGCTCAGTGTGTAGTGTGCTGGGTGGTCAGGCTGGTCAGTAACTGACTGTAGTGTTGTTGTTAAATAAACTCGATTCTGCCTTAAAGTCAGCAGATTAAAAAGCTTCACTCCACGCATGAGAGACTTCACACCATTTTTCTCTGTTTACTCGCTGTATTTTCTTCATTTGTGCTCTCAGTTTTCATTGGTTGTTGCAGGAATCCGTTCACATTGAGTCACTGACCAGTTTACCATAGATTTCACTCAGTCGGGTTAAAAAATCAAACCTGTCTGATAAACTCTGACTGCTCTGAAATGCGATCGGAGGCCGTAAATCTGAGACTGTGCCCCTCAAATCCGACTCGACTCTCTCCAACTGTTGAGTCCGACTGACCCAGAAATCTGCTGGGTTGAGCCGACCGGCTCGGAGTAAAAGTGGTATAGCGTGACCCCGGCTGTAGCTGACCTGTGCAGTGTCCGGTATTAGCGATGCTTTACTCTGGAGATTATTATTATACAGACTGTGTGCATTTTAACGCCCGTGTCAGCAACTGGTGCTCTGAATTTCCCGATTAGAAATGGGGTCTGGACACATGCAGCACTGGGCAAAAGTCAGAGACCACCATTATTATTACTTTTTTTTTTTTTTTTCGAGTCCAAGTGGCCATCAAGTGCAAGGCATTCATTTTTCTGGGTGAGAGTAAAAAACAAAACATGAATTTACCAGAAAATTACACTAAAACCTCAACAACTGAATGGATATTAAATTGTTCAGCGTTAAAAATGTCTTTACACTCTCAGAAATAACGGCCCTAAACTGTCCCTGGGGTGGTTCCCTCAGGGCTCCATCTCAGTCCCTTCAGTCAGGGAACATAACTGAACCATAATCCACTGAAATGATCTGTTCTAAGCTGGACTGACTCCACACACCCCGCCTCGCCTCGCCTCGCCTCCAGGCTTTTACTCTACTGCTCTGTTTTAAAACATTCGGTTATAAAAAGGAACAAATACCAACTTTTCACCTGGAGAACCTGATTTAAGCTCCACAATCAGACCTTAAACCCACTGCTGGAGCTTTGAGGGAACATCTACACTGTTTGGACCTGGATGAAGGAGAAACGTTCCTGAACAGAACCTTCATTACTAACCGTGTACATTTATTACAGCTTCCATTGTTTTTCAAGACACCTGCTTTCAGTTTTTCAAATAAATCTGCAGGGATATTTTTTTTCATCCCTCAGAAGTTCATCCTCACAATGCTGGTAATCCTAAACACATTCAGTGATGCTGGGGTCTGGACTCTGGGATGGTCAGTCCACTGTTCTGAGAACGCCAGCAGCTTCTTTGTTTGATTGCAGTCTAGTTCCTTTTCTCAGTGAAGGCTTCTTGACAGCTACACATTCTGTCAGACCCATAGCGCTGAGCTGTCTTCTCAGAGTGGAGCTTGATTTTCTCTTTTCTCTCAGAGATGAAAGTTTTCAGTGCTGTTATCTGGTGGAGACAGGTTTGGTGGTCTACTAAGAGGCAGGGTGGTTAGGAGTCACATTTTCTCCGTATCTTTTAATACATTTTGAACTCCACTTTTGAAAGCTCCTGTTTTTTTTCACTTGTTTCCCTTTGACTTTCCTTCCTCCTGCAGTAAGTATCTTATATGTAATCTCTTCAGGAATATCTTCCGAAAAAGGGATAACTTGTGCTTGTCTGTTTTGACTGGAAATGAAATAAGGTGGTGTGTAAAGTGGGTTTTTTTCTGCACTTCAGCTCAGGAAGGGTCTTGTTAGTTGAATTAGGTAGGCAGAGCAGGGAATCATCAGAATTTGCCGGACAGAGGTGCTCCATGACCACTCAGCTAGTGGATAGCTGTGCAAACTGTTCATCAGCACCTGTCTTATAATCTCCGACTGTACACCAGCGAGGTGGAGCTCCAAGCTTGGGGTTTCCAGTAAAGTGGCCAGTGAATGTAGTTACATTCAGATTTATGATCAAGTGTCAGGCGTAATCAGCCCAGGCAGTGTGAGAGAGGCTGGATGTGGGTGCAGTGTAGGAAATGCACACTGGGCTTGAGGCTTTGGCTGCTGTGTGTTGGTAGCGGGGCAGATTTGGATAGAGCTCACTCTCTGGCTGCAGGCATGTTGACTTTGGACTCTGTTGTTGGACCTGTACGGGTCTCAGCAGGCTGGGCCTTCTGAGTGTATGAGTAAGGCTGGAATTGGCAGATTACCGTGTCGAAGTGTGAAAACCCAATCCCAGCACACCAACTGGATTAGACTGGATTACAACGCAGTACGTCCACCTCTGGGGCCGCAGCCAGGACGCTGACTTCAGGGCCTAAACACACACAAACATGGGGACTCGAGAGTCGTGTTGCGACTGACTCACGACGTGACTCGGACTCACCTTCGACTGACTCACAACGTGACTCGGACTCACCTTCGACTGACTCACGACGTGACTCGGACTCACCTTCAACTGACTCACGACGTGACTCGGACTCACCTTCGACTGACTCACGACTCCACTTGAACTTGAGAGTTAAGCCTGAGAAAAAAACACAATCAGAACGGATTAAATTAGGATCGTCAGCCTTTGTGACTGACGGTTTATTGTATTTTAGAACATATGAATGTAAGCAAATGTAGAACTACTGAGTTATTTAGGGGTTTAGTTGTCAACAGAAAAGCTACGTGCTGTTAAGTTATTACACCAAATGGTTATGAATGCATTGCTTGATACCTGAGACATTGTTTTGTTGTAGTTTTCTTGTAAAGTTTTGGCCTAAAATGTATTTTTACTATAAATTATTCCTACTATGAATTATTTATGGATCACATGCTTCCTGAAAACCGCATCCCAACTGAGATCGATGCACGTGAGCTAACATGCTTTTGTAGATATTAGACTGTTTAACACGGCTAACGCCGGCATTATATCCGGATCGGTTCCCCCTCTGATTCCCTATGACTGATCAGCCCCTCGATCAGTCAACACTGGAACTACGGAACGTGGAAAGGTTCTAAAAAGGTTTGTACAGCAGCTGTTTTCACCCAATCAGCCACCAACAGCACAAGAAGTATTTATCAGTACGACTGTTTACTTAAATTGAAAGTAATGTTTATCACGGAATCTCAATTAAGCCGTGTTATCTTGGGGACTGGGTGAAGACACGTGGCTGTTTTTTGACCTTTCCACTGTCCGTAGTTCCAG